>NC_045786.1:117987001-118288949 GCF_009873245.2 Balaenoptera musculus
CCTACATATTTAATTTTATGAAGATAAAAGCCATTTGTTTGATGGGGAGAATAGAATAAAAATATTTTTCTCAGAATATAGTCTAGTAAAGTCTCATTAATTTGTACTATAGTAAATCTCATAAATAATAGAAAAATGCTTCAAAATTTTAAGTAACAATAAAAATGTAAAAAGTACAATTTAAATATATTTAATTATTTTTGAATCATATTTTAATACTTTGTCTTCTCTTTATTCTAAATTAGTGATATTTGTGAAACTAAAATACATATTTTGCTAAGTATACATGCTGAATATGTTCATATATATTATTTACTTAAATATTGAATATATATGTGTGAGTATATATATATATATATATATATATATATATATATATATATATATCTCAAACACTGACAACTTTCCAACAATCCTAGGTGTTGGATGTACACAAATGAAAAAGGATATCCTATACTACCTCAAGGAATTTATTATTCAAACAAGAAAACAGATAATCAATAATACATAGCACAGAATAAAACTAAAATGAAAACTATTCTACAAAGTGTATGATTAAAATACAGGGGTACAAAAAGAGGGGCAATTAATTTTGCCGAGAAATGCCAAGAGGAATTCTTGATCAGTGACTGGTAAATAAGCAAGTATACAACTCTCTCTCTGGAAACCATCCTCATACCTCATGCATAGAATATACTAATCTCCCTTCATTTGTACCACCGCTGCCCACTGGGTATAGCCTTATGATTTCAATTCTATATTTGTAAATTCTTTCTTACATGTATATTTCAGCTAAATTATGATTTTTTTTAATCCAAGAACTAATTCATATTTTTTGTTATATTCTCAGGAGATAATGCCATGTCTGACATTTATAAATTGCTCCATATTTTCAAAATAATTTAATTGGCATAAAGTGCATGCATATGTACAAATTTTAGGATTATGATAAACTTCTTGGTTTTTTTATCTTTCAGAGTTGTGATCATCATTCAACTAAAGGATGAATCAAAGTTAATCAAAGAGTAGCTTTCCAAGATGTAGAAATATCATCATGCTTATTTAATGAGTTGATATTTTAACTATGCTTTACATTTAATTACAAATGAATATTTGCACACACTTATGAATACATATATGTGAAAAAACAATTAGTCAAAATAATTGCTATTGCAGGTTATTTTTCTTATGCTTTTAAAATATATTTTAGGGTATCTAGTAGCTTATATTTGTATTTTTTGATATCTCATAAACACTTAAAATTGTATTTTCAAAATTAATATTTACATTAATTTATCCTGCTACTACTATGATACTCTTTTTATTCACATTAGGTGTTGTTTTAATTCATTAAGTAATGTTAAAATTTTTCTCTTTTTATACATTAAATTTCATATTTAGTCTGTATTCCTATATTTATATATACGTATATCTGGTATATTGATGTTGGTCAGAGAATGAATTGAGTGTATCCAATAGGGTAGCTACACAAAACTATGTAAATTTGATTTAAATTACACAAAATTAAAATTCATTTTGTAACCCCATTCCAAGTGTTCAGTAGCTATATGTGGTTAGTGGTTATCCCCTTGGACAGTGCAGATATAGAACATTTCCATCATCACATAAGTTCTATTGGTCAGTGATGATATGGACAAGGATTTGGTGCTAGAATTATCTATTCAGGTCTAGTTTAGATAGTGTATTACTTAAAGGAGGTACTTGTTATGGTACTGTATGTATCCCCAAAATTCACGTCAAAGCCCTAATCCCCGATATTTGGAGATGGGGCCTTTGGGAGGTAATCAGGGTTAGATGAGTTTATGAGAATAGGACCTTCATAATGGGATTAGTGTTCTTATAAAAAGCGATACCAGAGAACTTGCTCTCTTTCTCAACCATGTGAGGATACTGTGAAAAAGTGGCCATCTGCGAGCCAGGAAGAGAGCCCTCACCATAATCTGACCCTGCTGACACTCTAATCTTGGATTTTCAGGCTCCAAAACTGTGAGAAAATAAAAAGTCTGTTGTTTAAGTCTCCCAGTCTATGATATTTTGTTTTAGCTCTGGCTGCCATAATGACTAATATAGTACTGAACGGCACATATACCAGACAGTAAAGAAAATTCTCATGTTAGAAGACAAAGAGGATTTCCAAAGACTACTTCTAAAACTTAGCATAAAGGATACCAAATATGGAAGGAATTGCATGTGTGTGTATGTATGCATTTGTATGTATTTGTGTGTATGATTTTACTGATTCTGGATTTAAAAAACAAATGTACTTCTTTGGGATGAGCATAAGAAATCAGGAAGCTTGCTTTCTATGAAGCTCATTACCTATGGAAATAATGAAATCTCCTAAGTTACAACAAGCCATTCTGATCTTTTCCTTCGTTAATTAACTTGTCAACTCCAGGGACCATAAATAGTGAGAGGTTGTCCTGGTAACAGTACCAAATATAAGGCAGCCTTTCAAAATGCCAAAATGTTTTCGACCAGCCTAACAGCAATCACCAGTTTCAGAATATATTAGTCAATTAATATTTTGGTACAAAAGATTTGCCAATATGATGAAGAGTTCAGGATTGGTGAGCTGAGCCACTCTTAAATCTAGTTAACTTAGCAAAACCCAATTATTCAAAGCCAATTCATAGAAAACCAACTGCCAAATAGCCAATTCAATTAACTTACTTGTTACTTTTAATTATTTATAAGGTGTTCTGTTACTTATATTAAGTATAAAGTGTACCATAATTCACATTAATTAACATAATAATTCAGTGGGATACTGGAGGCTTTTGTGAAGTTTTAGTTGACCTTACGTTTTTTCTCTTTAAGTATATAGGTATTGATTCCAAAAGACTGAAGATCAAAGGGCAGACAGAGAAGCTGTTGTCATATATCCAAATTGCCCTATAAATATTTAATGGTATAATATTGGTGAATCTATAGTTAAGTTTAGCAAATTGATTTTATCAAAAGATGAAGCAGCCGTTCAGGAAATTGACTTTTAGGAGATGAATTCTGAGGAATCGGCCTCCTTCCGGCTACTATCATTGATTGCCAGGTGCCCACAGCAGGCCAATTTCTAGGTTTGTCAGGATATAAGACCAGGTTCCTTACAGCAAACACTGACCTAAACAGGCAGGCAAATGCTCAGCAGAGGGCGAGAGGTGCTTCAAGTTTGCCTTAAAGTGGCAAAAACATTTAGTTTACTTGATCTTTGTAGCAGAAATTAAATCACAGGGTCTTTTCTTAAAACCCAACCTTAATGTACTCTTTTATTTGTTTGGGAGATTTAGATAGATCTTTACCTGTACAAAGAGTTATTGATTTTTTAGCAATACTGCTAAATACCAGAAACTTAGCTGGATATATCACCCATCAATCTTATCAGAGGTTCTAAGGGAATCTGCAAGTATTTGTATGTAATAGAAAGGAGAGAAAGAAAATGCAGCCACGTCTAAGTTAAGCTTGTAAATAGTCTTCATTCAAATATGAGTTTTTAACAAGACAATTAGAATGGCTTATAAATATCATTCAAAGCACTAGAAAAAATGAAAAATGGTCTGAATTTTATGAGGAAAACATGGTTCTGAAATAAATGAACTACACATACATGAAAAAATTGTCTTCTCAGTAAAATACAAAATAATATTTTCCTTATTAAAAAGAGAATAGATAATAAACATGTTGGGATAAATTATTAAAAGATGTACTAGACAAAATAAAATTTACATTTTCTGTAATTTGTGATTATTACATTGAAAAGTAATCACTGAGGAAAAATTCAATTAATACAGTCATGTATTTATCAACTACATGTAAATAATGAGGTTAAGATAACTTGCACAAAACTTATTTTTAAAGTTCCATGGGTGTTTCCCAAAAGAACATAGGCTAAATGGATCAAATGCTTCCATATAAAGCATAATCATAATGTCATGTTAGCTAGTTGCTATTGATTAACTTGTCATCATTGTCCAAATTTTCTTTTTAAAAACTTACAAAATTTTTAAAAATATATAAAGCTTGATTTAAAGACTATAGAAGATCAAAGTCCAGAGACTCCAGGCACAATGTCCACTAACTTGTAGCTCTTAGAGAGTTCAATGAGGAATACAGTAAAGGCCTCTGAATTTAGTATAAGTCTGCCAACCAAGAAGATGTAGGAAAAAAATATTTAGATTTAGATTTTGCTTCACCATCTATCTCTAGATAGGGTATGTAGATATTCCAATAATTGATAATTAAGTAGCCTTTTTTTGTTTCTACAGATTCTATTCTGAAGTGTCCAAAGTCATTTTTTCCTTCCTGTTGTCAAGTGGATCTTCTAATTTAATGTGTATTCAGAGACTGAAACTCTCAGCATACAACATAGAAAGGATAAAGAAGAGATGGTTGGAAAAACATCACAAGCTAAGATATAAAATTGCATATACTGGGACAAAACAAAAGAAGAGTACTAAGAAAAGTTTGTGTTGGGTATGCCTTGTGTGAGAGCACTGCCTTTTGTATATCGTTTCTGGACATAGAATAAGTGTAGACAGCACTATTCTTTCCATTAAACACAAAGAACTGGGCAGCTCTAACTGAAGATTCTACTTTAGTTAATAGTGTCACACAAGATAACTGTGATGCTGGTCTCTGGATAAAAAGCTAGTGTGTATGACCATTAATTTGCCCTTCACCTTTATATCCTTTATAGGATATAAAATCCACATATATGTAGGTAAACACTAAGAGGGTCAATGATTCTGTCTGTTGGAAGAAGACTCTAAAAGGATTATTCTCCATTGATGAGAAAAAGGGGAGCAAAATGAAAACTTATTTTTTCTAAATTTTTAAGGAAAATCATGACTCTAAGTTAATAGAGATTAAAAGAAATTTTTTTTGTTTCATTTTCCTGTATTCCCAGTATAATTAAAACAGTAATGGCCTCTATACGATAGGAATATGGAAAGAGGAAGTATGCAATGTAGAATTTGACTGAAATAGGAAATCCAGAAAACAAAAATCATAATAGCAAATTTAAAATCTGATTTGAGAAAATGCTGGCAAATGAAAACTGAACCATTGAAAATTTTTTCTATTATAAAATTGAGAATATTTCTCAGAATATGAGGAAGAACCAAAGAGTGCTAAAAATATAATGAGGAATAAAAGACAGATTAGTTTAGAAAAAAATATTCAAGTTGAATAGTTTTCCCAAAGAAAAAGCCAGAATAATTTAAACAAATTTGATGATCAAAGCAAAAATAGAAGAAAATCTTTCTGCACTGGACAATTATGATTTCAGGGCTAAACAACAAAATCTCATATCTAACCTCAAAAAGTATATGCACAATGCAAATGTAGAATCATAATAGCTTCAGAATTTTTATCTACACCATCAAATTCCAGAAGATATTCAAGCAGTATCATCAGTATCTACCTTGTTTAGAGTAGAAAGGGTTCCAAGGACTCTATACCTAAATAAGTTGTGGTGTCTGTGAGCAGACAAAGGAAAAACAATAACATACAAGATTTTAGAAAATTATACTACCATTTCTCCCAAAATAAAAGAGTAAATATTTAATAGTGTTCTCTATTCAACACATGAATTAACCAAATCAAAATTAAGATTGGAAATGCATGTGTCTGAGCAAATACAGTGGCGGATGAGAGCCTTTGTGTGGTTCTTTGTGGTTGACAGCAAGCAGAACGCTGGGGTAAGGTGCTGTGCAGATTATAGCTAAAAGGGTCTTTGTTGATGTTATCAAGTGAATCAGAGGAAAAAACTTAGGCTTCCATGGGTTGCCAATATTCTGTCACTTAAGGCTAATATTCAGGTATGTCTCTTGGGTCCTTTTAACAAAGCCATATCTATGAAGAATGTGTACACATATTGCACAGACACAACTGAATTCCAGCTCAACCCAACAACCATCTACAACTGTACACTTGCTCCTTTGATTTCAAAATTAAACTGTGGGACTATATAGATAACATTCTGATAAACACTCATATTGGACATAAATTTCATGCCTTCTTTGTTCTTGCTTATGAGAGACTATTTGAGTGATATATATGGCCAATATCATAATTAGAGGAATTCTGATGCTGATAGGAAGCGTACATACATATGTTTACATTGCTTACATGTCACGATAGGATCATGGGTCTGGCTTTTTCCGTATGAATCACCAGTCTGATGAGTGGCCGTTTTAAATTTGTACCCAATAGAGTGCCAAGATACCACAGAGAAGAGAGAGTTTATCTCCCACTTAGGGGATACACTGACCATCTCTTAGTCTTAACTGCAGGGTATTGGTTCTATACCTTACGCTGATAGGGATATCTTTGATAGTTTTACAATTTATCCAAGGATATCTTTGATAGTTTTACAATTTATCCAATAATTAAATCCTCGGCAGTAAACAAAACACCTACAGCCTGCAGTTTTTCTTTTCTAGACTGATCCAAACCGAGCTAACAAAGGCTTTATTTGGATATCAATGTACTTCCTTGCAATAATGGAACAACAGCAAGAAATGGAAATTCAGCTTGAGTTGCATATGAAAACAGGGACACATAATAAGAAAACACAAGTGATCTGTCCCTTCTTAACACAAAGCTTAATTTGCTACATAAAGATTATAACGCATCTTTCTGTCTCTGTAACACAAAAAAATTATTAAAACCATATCTTTGCTCCAGTTAGTAAAATTATCACTTCAAAATGTGAATATTAACAGATGATTCTGATACATGGGTATATGCTGTTGGTGGAACTGTGACCTTATGGGCAGTTACCACAAATAACAAGCAACTCTTTGTTGTTTCTTGGAAGATGATTACTTGTTAGTTGAGAAAAAAAGTGAAATATGACATTGAGAGGCATATGTCAATAAGCTGCAAAAATAGGGAAACTTTGCTTTGGAAGATTAATGTGTCTGAGATTAATGTGTCTGAGAACATATCTTCTTGGTACTGCTGAAAATGATATTCTTTGTTATTGGAATCTGCCCAGTTGTGCATTGGAATAGAGTGCAAAATTAAATGTTAGAATTGTGAACTTGATCCTAATTCAGAGAATGTTGCTACAATATCTTGGTCTTCAAAAGATTCAAATTTGTTTGTACTTAAACCCAGTGAGCAAAGGCCATTTTGTATTCAGAAGGATATCTCCAAAGAGGAGGTTTACCGGGGTGGGGGGGGGGGAAGGCGGAGGTGTTTGATCCTGGGGAAATCTCTGAATCCCTCACATCAGAAGTTCATCAAAGAAGAGATCAGTTTTACTTACAGTTTTGCTTACAAAACTCACAGGGCTTATTGATATTCAGACCAAAGTCTCCAGAAGAAAATTTGGACTGAATGTTCAAAGAGACAAAATTCAGTTCAAAAGATAAATGGTAATAGCAGAAGAAAGTTGTCCAACAGCACCATTTTATTTCATGTACAAAAGCTCAGCCCCAGCAGGATGAAAAATAAATAAATAAAGCTTTGGCTAATGACCAGTACAACTACCTTTAAGAGAAAACATACCTCTGTTAGTGAGTTTCTTTCTACTCTAGCCCAGGCACTGCCCTCTGTTTTCTATGCTTCATGTTTGTAAATTCACGGCTGCTATCCAAAAAGAAAGAAATTAATGATTCAAATAAAGAAAGTTATTTAATTGGATACAATATGATATAGATTTTGGAGAAGACACTGAACACGAGCAGCCTAAAAGTGAAAGGAAAAAAAAACTAAGGGATGAAGGAAAGTAGATAACATCTAGAAAACTGTTAAGTTTTCAGAATGAGGACAGAATATTAAACTTTAATTTTTACGTTTGTACACTCAAACCAACATTTTAAATGTTACTACTGCTCTAAAATAAAATATTAAAGATGGAAAAGTAAAGTTAGGAACAACAGGGTGAGAAAATAAAGTATACATGGCGCAAAATGAACAAGGAATACACTAATATATAGAAACAGGTATAACAAATTGCATAAAGATTATTATAAATTTAAATTAAGTTAAAAACTCAAAGAGAATACCTTAAAATATCATATTGATAGTAAAAGTTAATATCTAACCAAACTAAATGTCTAATCATTAATCCCATTTTAATTTAATGACTCTTGAGTTGTAGGTTATAAAAAATAAAAGGGAGGCTGAATTATGTTTCTCATATAAGGGAAAGTCAAATGATATAATTTTGTTTTGTTCTTTGATAAGTTATACATATAAAATGAAATGAATTTGATTGCTTACAGATAACCACCACTGTTTAAATTGCTAGCAAATATAAAAGAAAATTCAACTTGGTTCATATGAAACATAAAAACGGAAATTATCAGAATGCATAATATACAAAGTACATTTCCAAGTACTTGTTATAGTAATTGATCAATTGCATGAGAGAAAATCTTCAGATTAAATTGAAACAATAATTTCCAATATTTTGTTTATCACTGTTTTACTTAAATAGAATAAAAATGAAAGATGACAAAAATATGTCAAGTGAATTTACCCCAAAATTAAGCAACAGCAGCAATATTATTTGCAAACAAAAAATAATCCAAGGTAGAAAACTGTGTTGTATATTATTCCAAACATACAAACAATTCCACTGATCCTGATGTCCAATGCCACGCTCCCAAAAGCTTTTTCTTAATTTTTCACTGATTTGAAATTCTCTTGTCCCTGGCAACATTTGATTGGTGAACATTTATTTTTCACTAAAATTCAGTTCAAGAATCACGTTCTCTACAACCTCTTTCAAATAATGCAGTCCATCGCTGCCAAACTTTCTGGACTTCCAGCAACAAACTGAACCTGTTCTCTCTTGTACCTCTTCATCTACATATATTTATCTAAGTTATTTTCATTCTGTACCATATTCATCTACCAGCTTATCCAAACAGACTGTGAGTTCCTTAAAGTTAAGATACTATATATTCTTCATCTTTGTGGCAGAGATGGACTGGTCATTCACAAAACCTGTTTTATCTACTTCCTGGGCTCGCAATTAGACAATATTTCTCAGCCTTTCCTGTAACTGAGTGTAGCTCTAAGTTCTAACCAATGGGGTGTGGGTAGAAGTGTTATACATACTTTTACAGCCTTATCCATACAAAGTTTCCGCTTGTCCTCTGTGCCATTTTCCTGTCCCCTGGCTTGATGCACATGACAATGGTAACTTCAATGCTGGAATAAGGTGGGTTTCCTGCATCACCACGGTAAGAGAGGTGCCACCTGTATACTAGAAACGTAGTTTTGGACTTCTCACTAGGGAAAAATTGAAATAAACTTTTACTGTATCAGCCACTGGGATTTTGTAGTTTGCCTCACAGTAGCTAGCATTACACAATTTGATGCTGTTTTTGTATCCTCAACACCTGTCACTTATAACATCTGAATAATAGTTGCTGAATGAACAAGTAACATGTCTTTAACTCTCCTTTGTTCAAAGTAATAACTTATAACTCCTGTGAACAAAAACATCTCTTTTCAGTCATCCAACATTTCCCTTCTTTCCTAATAATCTGAAATTTATGAATAACAAGTTACCATACCACTCAGAATCCCACGAATATTTTGGCTTTAATATTTTCATTGAATCTGGAGAAAGAATAGAGTTTATATAGTTAAACTGCACAGCGATTTAATTTTTGTAACAAAATAGATTTTATATAATTGGAATAAAAATTTTGTTAATAATATTATACTCCAAGTTATAAATATTTATTAAAAATTAACTCAAATAGGAAATCATTTAAAAATCCTGCCTATTGAAGGTAGAATATAACTTGTTCTTCACTTGGAAGAACATTTATTAAGTTTTACCATACTCATAATTCCTTAAATTATTAGAGAATATATGGATGCATTGCTGTATCCAAATTGCTTTCCAAAATGTTGTATCCATATGGCTTTGGTAATATATCATTGCCAAAGTGTAATCGAATATTTTTTAAAGAAGTTTATTTAATGTAATACATGTGTTTTTAGAAACCATGTTGATTGTAGTTTCTATGAAGTATATAAATATAGAATATACAAAAAATCTGAATTAATTATCCTTGCATTTCAGTATCTATTATCAAGATTTCTTTATATTGAAAGACTACACTGCCAATTTTCTAGCGCATATATTTTATTGTCAACTTCCAATTTTGATTATTTGACTCACATTCACTGAGATCTGATGGTGAAGTTAAGAAAGCGGAGATGAGTATAAAATAATGGATCATCAGAAATAGTGGGTTTGCAAAAGTATAAGTGTAATAGAAGGAGAACTATAAGAGATATATCTGGGGGCAAAAAACATGATTGAATAGGTCAAGAGTCAGAAGGGCTGATACCATGGCACAGATTAAAGGCTTTCAAAAGGAATAAGAATACTTTGATTCATGAGGCTGAAGGGAATGGGGTTATCCATAAATACAGAATTATTTTAGTGCTGTAATAGTAAATATGACTTTCATTACAGTCAAGTAGGAAACAATTTTGTTTAGAGACAAGTTTAGTAAAAGGGAAACCAGTTGGGAATTCCACAGTATAAAGGCAGAAGGCAAGCCGTTTTAAATAAGTTGTAAGGGAGTGAGGACCATTTCGTTGTCAGTAGACAAAGTACGAATTAGACCAAAAAGAGGTGACTGCATTCAAAGTAATGATGCAACAATATCATTTTTGGGGTAGCATATAGATAGATACCTACTTAATTGGATATTTTATTGAATTAGTGAAAGACAGGATCAATAATATCTTTTAAAATATTTCAATTAATTTAAATGTTTTCTACCTTGAGAAATAAACATAAGCATGTTATGCAGAATTTTCCTAGTATGATGGAATAGGACTGATTGATCAATGGTATTCTCTGTTATCTAATAACAGGATATGAACTGAACACTGATGTTATTTTAATATTTAAGAGGAGACTGTAAAGTGGAAAGTATATCTACATTCACATGGAAGCAGCCGCATAGCACAGGGAGATCAGCTCGGTGCTTTGTGACCACCTAGAGGTGTGGGAGGGAGAGAGACACAAGAAGGAAGAGATATGGGGATATATGTATATGTATAGCTGATTCACTTTTTATAAAGCAGAAACTAACACACCACTGTAAAACAGTTATACTCCAATAAAGATGTTAAAAAAAAAGAAATATGTGAGCAAAGGGTAATAATAAATCATTATTTCCATGCTAAACCTGGCAGAGGATTTTAGCCACCATATATGTAGTAAAAACTATCTCACAATAAAACAAAATAGTGAAAAAGTTGAACCAGCATTGTGACAATAATCTTTTAAAATGTTAAGCAGACCCTAGCTTAAAGAAATTGTACTCCTTTTTGGAAGCAGACGTAACTAAAGTGAATCACTGCTGAAACTAGACCAGGGATTTAACTTATGATGTGATTCTGTGTTTGCTATGTCCATCAGGAGACAGGGTCTCTAAACTTTAGTTACAACTATGTTAAAGGAAGAAATTACCAGCATAAAAAGCCACTAACAGAGTCATAGATAGAGAGGCATCTATAAATAGCATCTCCCCTCAAAAATATTCATTGGATGTTGCTGTTCCTGAGAAAACAGGAAGGTGGTTGAGATGTTTTAACAGTGTAATAACAGAAATAAGCATAGAGCATAGCTGCAGATTGTATTCTTTAAAATATTTGTTACCCCTTTCTCTGGCCCACTGACATCAAGCTTAGCTATGTGACTTGCTTTGGACAATAAAAACTAAAAATAGAACTACCATACGACCCAGCAATCCCACTACTGGGCATATACCCTGAGAAAACCATAATTCAAAAAGAGTCATGTACCAAAGTGTTCATTGCAGCTCTATTTACAATAGCCAGGACATGGAAGCAACCTAAGTGTCCATCGACAGATGAATGGATAAAGAAGATGTGGCACATATATACAATGGAATGTTATTCAGCCATAAAAAGAAACAAAATTGAGTTATTTGTAGTGAGGTGGATGGACCTAAAGTCTGTCATACAGAGTAAAGTAAGTCAGAAAGAGAAAAACAAATACCGTATGCTAATGCATATATATGGAATCTAAGGAAAAAAAAAAAAAAAAAAAAGGTCATGAAGAACCTAGTGGCAAGACGGAAATGAAGACACAGACCTACTAGAGAATGGACTTGAGGATATGGGGAGGGGGAAGGGTAAGATGTTGACAAAGTGAGAGAGTGGCATGGACATATATACACTACCAAACGTAAAATAAATAGCTAGTGGGAAGCAACCGCATAGCACAGGGAGATCAGCTCTGTGATTTATGACCACTTAGAGGGGTGGGATAGGGAGGGTGGGAGGGAGGGCGATACAAGAGGGAAGAGATATGGGAACATATGTCTATGTATAACTGATTCACTTTGTTATAAAGCAGAAACTAACACACCATTGTAAAGCAATTATACTCCAATAAAGATGTTAAAAAAACAATGAATAGAAATGATGTGTGAAAGCCATCACAAGGTTCTGCTGTGAAGATGATGTGGGGCAGGGCATCAGCACAGTGCATGAGCAAGAAATAAACATTTTCTCTTTAAGTCACTGATATTTGGATGTTATTTGCTACAGCAACATAATTTAGCCTACATGATATCGTGTATCACTTTTTGCTAAACAGTGCTGAACAAGACTCCATATAGCACTATAGCTCACCTTATGAACAGGAGAAGCACATCAGGGGAAATGTTAATCAGTGCATTGGGACAAATATCCTTTCTTATCAAAATTATAAAGTGGATCCCAAGGAAGCACTATTTACAGAATGAAAGAAAACAAATACCTTCGTAAATGAAACTCAAGCAATGTGGTCCTTAAAGGAGGGCAAAGAAGGAAATCACACAATATGACAGGCAACAAATGGGAAAGGATATATGGAATGGGAGGGAGCAGTAACTCTGATTTTTATAAATCCACTGTGTGTTCCAATTTGTGATGCATTTATCAATGGGGTCTATATTTAGTTTTATTTTTTCTTGCTCTGTATGCCCTTTCAACAACACACAATATTTAACTGCTACTACCCATAGGTGAAGGGTTATCAAAGCTGGTTTCTATCTTAAAATCTGCCCTTACATTTCAGACCCATATAACCAACCAGGAAATATCTCTACATGATAGTCTATAGGCACCTTCCCATCTTTCACCTGGGTTAACAGTTAATAGTTTTCTTTAATACATAGACCAAAAACTCGGGAGTTATTCTAGACACGTCTGTCATAATCAAATAATGATTAACAGATTCACTTGATTCTATTTCTTTAACCATCCTTTTCTCAGAATGCTTCTTGCCTATACTCCTCATTATTTCACCTTGAATGTTACAATCATGTCATAGTTTCTTTACCTTCTGGCTCACTACAAGCATATTAGTCCTCAACATTACCATCTTAAGAGCTATCAAAAATGTAAATTTGACCATATAAGTGCCTCTTCTATTTTTAAACTTTTCAGTGAATCTCCACTTGCTTAAAAAAAAAAATGATAAAACTTTGTAGCACATAATTCCAGGCTTTTCATAACCTTCTCTAGTTTCTTCTCCGAAATAATTTTCTACCACTTCCTTCATACAACCGACACACAAAGCTTATATTTGCAAAATATTCCTCCATCATAAAACACACATGTAGGTATGGAAAAAGAATACATAAATACACATGTAGGTATGGGAAAAGAATACATAAATACACTAAAAATGGCATTTGCTCTGTATTTATCCAATAAAGCTTTTCACCTCCAATCTTCAGCAAAGCTGTTTCAATTATTTCTTTGTTTTTTCATGCCATTGGTGTACATGGTATCTGGACAAAGAATGTAAGTATTGATAGTGCCTGACACCATGCAAAATCATCTCAACCACAAATAATCAGTCAATTCTCGTCGCACATCTAAGCAGATTTCAGAAGTACATTTTCACATAGTGTCCATACAGCCACAAAAATGAGTTGTTGTTATTTCATACTGTGTGTATATACAGCTTGAGGAATATAGTGTTTTTAAGGCAGATTCCATTCGTATTTGATTCAAGGAACTAATTTAAACTGACAAAATATTTTTAAATGAATCATTCAAGTTGTGCTCAAATAAAAAATTTAGGGCAAGTAATTTATATGTGTGCCTCAAGCTTAAGAAACACCTGCCTCTTCTCACTGTATGTCACAACAGGGGGGTTCAATGGATGAATGGATTTGAGATTACATTAAATGCCTTGCAGCTTATCCAGATGCCAGAATAAAAATGTAGAAAACAAATACACCTTTGTGGAAATCAGCACTTTACAAATTTTAAAAAACTTTTTATTGAAATGTGATATACCTCGAGAAAAGTGCACGTGTCACAAATGTACAGCTGGATGCACTTTCACAATCAGGAACCCACGCAACCAACCTCAGATTGAGAAACAGAACATCACCAGGCATCCCAGAATCCCTCTCTGCCTCCTCCTGACCTGTAATGGCAGAAACTAGTCTCACCTGTTCTTGTACTTTATATAAATGGAAGCAAATAAGAAAAAAAAACAAAAACAAATCTAGGTGCAAAGATACACTGCAGGGTATTTTAAAAATGCAGGGCCACTAGACCAAGCAAGGATACCTCACTCTTCTTAATCACAATTTCAATCATTGTAAGAGTAGGATAAAGTCAGAATTTAGACAACAGTAAAGGGAAATGAATGCACTTGATCATTTTTCAGTCTTCTGGTTTCTGACATATATAGTTGAGATAAATGCAATTCTTATTTCTCCACACACATTAACATTGAAAGCAAGTGATTACATTAGTTTTACCTATGATGAGAAATACAAGAAATACTTAAAGCTTACCAAGGTCAGAGCACCTTTTGCTATATACCTTATATTAATAAATCATTTTTTAAAGTTTTGAATTCTATCTTTTATAACATGTAAAGCTAAAGGTATCTGGTTTCCAGAATTTCCTGGATATATATTTTAGGAGAAATATTTTGTACTTGACTTTCCTAATAATTCTAAGCACAATTAAATTTATTTTTACTCTTCCCTTACCATTATTGAACCTATGCCCAGGTGACAAGAATTGGTTTTATATAAATCTAGGAAGATCATACTTTGGAGAATAACTGTGTCATTGAGCAACATCATAGACATGTGCGGAAAGCAAACAAATGATTTTTTCTTAACTGCACTAATGCTTCCCTCTCCATTCAGTTGAATAATTAACTTTATGGTGCAATACCTCACTGTCACTTAAGATTACCTCACCTTGCAGAGAGGCAGTTGACTCTGAATCCCCAGATAGCATGAAGCATGCTAATAGTGAAGAGAGCAAGAAAGAAAGAGAAAGAAAGGCAATCAATCAAACAAACAAACAAAAAGGGAAAAAAAGTTTGCATAGCCTGTATAGATAGGAGTAGAAAGGAAAGATAAAAGCTATGTCAAGAATTTTCTGTAATTGTTAATCAACTATACCCCAATAGAAATTAAAAAAGTAAAAAAAAAAAAAAAAAAAAGAATTTTCTGTAAAGAGTACTTTGCACTATCTTCTCTCAGGGTCCTTTTTCTTCGATTCATTCTACCACCTACTAAAACCTGAGTTTTCTTCTCACCAAATTCCTTCTAGTTTTTAAAAAGTTAGTGCTTAAGCATGAAATTCCTCATATTTCCGACCCCCCTCACAAATTTACTTACATTCACACCTGTCTACATATATTATTTTATTCTCCTGCTCATACAGTGTTTTTGTAGCTTCCTGTAGCCTTCAACAGCTTAACCTCTCAGTCTCAGTTAGTTCTTTCTCTTAAAATTAGTAATATATGTTCATGTCTCTAAAGAAAAAGTAGATTAAAAAAGTGGAAGTCTCAGATTTCCTTCCCCTCAAATGAAACAGTTAGTTAAATAAAAGACTAAAAAGAAATAGAAAATGTCTATATCAACAGCTACCAAATCAAAATTTTAAAAAAAGAAAGAAAAAGAAAAAAAGTACAAAGTATAATTTATTTAACTTCAAAAAGTGGAGATCAAAGAAGTGAGGAAAGGATGTTGGATTGGCACAAAGAACCAGAGAAAGATTTCACCTCTACATGCATGGACTCCCCAGAATCCACACTGTTGAGATGACCAAATCTGCGCAAGTTTCAGAAAAATGCCAAAATTTTCAATTAAATGGAAGTCTATGTATGTTTGGACTATTGAAACTGGCTGCTGGGGAGAAAACAGCAAAGTCAAGAAAAGCAAATAATGAGTTTGATTCTCTAAGAAGGAAATGAAATCTCCTTGGCAAAACAATCCATACCATAAGAGTATGGTATATAACAAGTAAATTTGTGCCATCCACCATTGTGTAAAAAAATTAACTTCGTAAGACCAGAGAGCAGAGTTCAAGTGTTTGTAACAAAGCCTGAATACAACCTCTCTAAACAAAGCCCTCCAACTTTACCATTTTCTTTACCTACAGAAATGTCAGAGAATGCAAAATTCCTAGCCCTCACAATATATTTGTGGGAAAAAATCAAACTGGTCTGAGATATAACGGAAAAAGAATTAGAAGGTTTTGAAAAATTATATATGGGCAGAAACACCCAAGCACAAGAAAGATATAAGGTAGAAAATATTTAAAACACTACAGCGTGAAAGAAAAGAAGAAAGAAACAAAAGATATACAAAGAAAACCACCATAAGAGGAAATTTTAAGGAACCCCCCCAAAATGCTGTAGATCAATGAAATAAAAGCAAAAGATCTTAAAGATGAGATGACAAAACAACAACAAAAATAAGTAAAATTCCAAACCTGAAAAAACATATTGAGACCCTAGGAAACATCACTAAAGACTTAATATATTAATTAGACATAGCAAGCATTAATACAATAGTATAGAAACCTGAATTGTTGTAAAAAGGGCTTTAAAAAACCAAAGTGAATACTGATGAAAAACAATTTGATTAAGTAGCTACACATAAAGAAATACATACAGAAGGCAAAGGAAAAACAAGATAAAATGTAGTATGTATTTCTGAAGCAGAAAAGTCAACAGATGGTAAAGATTTATTCGACAATATACTCCAAAGGAATTTCTATTAAATTGGGGGTATTTAAAATGGAGTTTTGATAATATGAAGCACTCTGCTCCAGCGACATTTGATACAGAATGTTCAGTACATGATATGTCGTACATAAGGTATTGTTCCTTGACTGTAAAGAAATCAGTGAGTAAAACAGAAAAAAAAAAAAAAATCCCTTATTTCACAGAGCTTTCATTCTTTTGGAAATACGGCATGGAATGTGCCAAGTCAGTGACAGAGTCAATTCTAGATGAATTGAGCAAGGTATTTTCTATGTTCTTCTTTGAACTTCTCAGTATTTCTAGTTTCTGGAAAGAACAAAAAAACCCATGAGCTGGTATTCACTTTTACTAACTTCCTTATCACCCAAACTTTTGTTTCTCCCAAGACCACTTTTCTATTTACTGTAAATATGCTGGAACAAGTTATTAAATATTTTCATAGAATTTCCAAAATCTTATGTGGGGAAAAGAATAACACTTCAAATATCTATAATTTTTTAAAATAATTATAAGAATAAATTGTAGAGTAAAGCAATTACTATCTGGCTATAGATAGAGTAGAGAGGCAATTTTAGTATATAGAATGTGGAGTCAGACAAATTCTGGTGCAAATCGAGCCTGTGTTGCCGAACACCTGGATGATCTTGAGAAATCCACTTGGACACTAATGTCTACCTATAAGATTAGTGTGGTATAAAATATGCATTGAGCTTCATATTCTTCCTATAATGACTATAGGACACAAGTTGGTTCTTAATGCTATTTTCATTTTCCATATACTTCTTTTTTGTTTTGTAAGTCAAAAGCACATCTGGAAAATGACTTAAACAACAGTGGTGCTCAATACTGCATACACATTAGAATCACTAGGGAAGCTTTTTAAAAATACAGATGCCTGAATCTCATCACTGGGGATTCTTATATAATTGGTCTTGGGAGGGAATGAAGCTTCATCTTTTTTTAATCTCCCCTGGTGATTCTTATGTGCAGCCAGGTTTGAGACCTACTTATCTAGAAACACTTCAAATGTTTTCATCGGACTAGATTATTAATTTCTTTAAGTCCTTTCACTTACATTTTGTTGAGTTGTGTCTGCCCTATAAAACTACTATCAATCAAATGCAAATCCTTGTCAATTTTACCTCCTAAATATTTCTCAAGCTCATCTCCTACTCACTTTCCCTCATATTAGCAGTCTGGCCTTCACCATGTTCCCCCTGGGTTATTAGATAGGTTCCTGACTGCTATCTCTCTCTGATTTTTCTTCTCAAATTTTTTTTCAGGCCAGCAATAGAATCTCATTCACTTCCTAAATCTTTTCAATTCTTACTTATCATGTAAGACGGAGCACAAGCCTTGCCCTTCAATGTCCTCCACCACTTTTCTCCTGCTTAACAATGAGCATATCTCTGCCACTTCCACTACACAATCTGTGTTCAAGGACCATCAAACTGATTGTAGTGTCATAACACTACGTGAAACATTGTGTTACTTTGCTTATTGCCATTCTGTTTCTTCTCCTTGAAATGCCATCCTTTTTTTTCTTTCTTTTCCAGGATCATCCTTTCAGATTTCTCAGAAATTCATCCCCCTGAAAAACTTCTAAGCTCTTTGTTCGAGGCAAAGAACAACTGCCCTATATTCATAAAGCTCTTGGTGCATTAATCACTCTACCAAAATTCTTCCATTAAATTGTAAGTTCCTCAATGAAGGTATTGTGTTGATCTTATCTTTGTATCCCCAAAGGTTAGCATTTTTACCTGTGGTGATCAGTAAATATGATTTGATTAAATTGGTCCAAGGAGCAGAAAAATGTATCAGTAGATATTTTGCGCTTTCTAGAGTAGAAAAATTTCTCACTGGAAGTGGCAATTAAGAATATTTTTACTGAGTTTTTAAGAATCTTTTAGAGTTACTGATGGCTAAAACTAACTAGAGTTACCACATACTGTGATGGAAAAATTGTACTATATATTTTATGGGGTCATGATTTCTGTCTTGGAATATATGGAATAAATTAATGGGATCCTATCCCCTTGGATTGTGCAAATCATACATGGTACCCTAGGCTAACGCTAATCAAATATGCTAATGCCTTGAAACAGTAACTTTTAAAATTATGGCATTATGCTTATAAATTAATAAAAATATTCATCTCAAAATAAGTCAAAAAGTTTTTAAATCAGCAGATGTGAAAGTACCATTTAAAAAATGTTGTATTCCCTTAATCTTTTTCACAACAAAGGAATTTCAATGAGAAGCCTCCATTTAAAAATGGATCACTTTTTTTAAAAAGTAGCCCTTTTTGTTTAATGATTTTATTCATGGGAAATAAATTTGTAAAATGACAAGTTATTAGAAGGCAAAAATTAAAAGTTAACCAGATTTTTTTTAAAGATTTACATGGTCTACTAGAAAAACCTAGTTCTGGGATCTTTCTTTCATAATTGATTTACCCTGTTGTGACAGATGTGCATACACTATTCAGTTTTCTTCTTGAGAAGAATTTTTGATTTTGCCTTATACTTCTGCCCTGGCTAGATGTCACCCATAGCTTTAGTTTACCTCATACAATGACTAGCCAAGCATCACAAGGAAATAGAATCTAAGAAATATTCTACAAGCATGAACTTGATAGGATCATGTCAGAAATGGCAGATCATCAAATTTTAAGAATTGGAGGCTGTCTTCTAGATCTCATTAAGATGGTAATTAATACCATCTTCAGTTTGGTACCTTTGCAAGCAACATGAACAATCTGAGATCCCATGTAGATGCCACACCTGAAATATGACTTGGATGGTTTGGGATGATGACCTGTTCGGGGCATCCAGCACTTCCATTGTAGGGTAAGTTTTGTTGTCACAAGTCAGTGTCCAGGCAGATGATGCATTCTTGACAATGAAGCCCCATAATTACCTGGTATATTCCAAAGGCTGTTACCATTTTTTCAGGCTGTAAAAATGTTCTTAATGCTGGTACTGATCAGTTGATAGTTTCCCCACATCTTTTACGGCTGTAAACTGGGGAAATTTTTTGATAGTACAATCAGATATTTTGCTTCCAGTATCTAAAAGAAAGGTATTGTAAAAATAACTGCCAATTTCCTTAGAATCCACTTTCAAATTCAACAACCCAGTTTGAACACCAGTTATAAAATACCCTGGATCCTTGTTATGACAGTCCCCTTTTTGTTAGGACACATAGTTCTTCCTGTTCCCAAATTACCACAAAGAGATATCAATAGAGACAAGTTTAATTTTGGACTTCAGCTTATCCAAGAACCAAGCCCATTTGAGGAACCACTTTGTCATTTTACCAGCTTCCTCCTGAAATTCGATCATTCTCCAAGGGAATCTTGGGATTTCTACCACATTCGTAGACCAGATGAATACTAAAAGTGGACTTATCTCAGTAGAGTACACTTATGACTAAGAGACTGAAGAAAGACCACTTGAATCAGCATTTGACTCATAATTTATTCTAATGGAATAATTTGATATCTGAACTAAGATGTAGGCACAAAGCTTTTATTACATGTAACAGATTAGAATAAAACTTTATATGCCCCAAAATAGGAATAATCAAATAAATCATGATGCATTTTTATTATGAAATGTATGTTTTCATTTAAATGTTGTTTATGAAAGATGAAAGATATTCAAAACAGCATAAAATGCCCTTGATACAGCATTACATAAGAAAAAACAGGACAAAATTGTATATCATATATGATTTAAAATATGTGATAATATATGCATAGCAAAAAATAGAAAATAACACAATAATGTTATGTAGTGATTATCTCTATCAGGTAATTATTGACGGTTTATTTTACCTTTACCTGAAATTGCTCTGCATTTTCTTTTTTTAACTATAAATCACTTTTATAATAAAAACTTTAGAAAAAAATTAATTCAGATCCCATTAGATATTGATGAACAGAAATATGCTTAAATTTTTATGTTTTCAATTATTTTATGGTGTTTTTGAGAGGATAGATTATATATATGAATAATATATATGAGTAATACACTTTAAAATATTAACTCATTTAATCCTAATAACAACCCTACTGAGGCAAGTTCTATTATCATGCCTGTTTTACAGATGAGGAAACTGAGGCACAGGATACCAAATAACTAAGTAACTTAACAAGGTACATGCATTCTTGGTGATGGAGCTGGGATTCTAGAATATGTGCTATTAGCTATTATGTTATACTTCCATTTATAATGACTATATAAATTTTATATGCTTTTTAAAATTGACTGGTGGATGGTAATTTACTGAATATTAAAATAGGTTTTGCTCAAAAAACAAATTAGCATTTGTAAAACCAACAAACCAAAAATAAAATTATTCTGTTACTTTCATTCATGGTATCCACACCTAACGAGCCATTTTACTTTAATAAACTTGAGGACAGATGCCTCTCAAGAAGCACTTTCTCACAATGCGGGGCCATGTCATTGGCTTTAAAATGTTTACAGGCCTATTTATTTTTTAGATTTCCCTAAAATTCTGCAAAATGTTAATTTTCATAGCCAGCATTTTGTAGCATCTATGGAAGGAATTTCTTTTACATTGGCCTCATAAGCATTTTTTGATTGAAGATACAGTTTTTAGAGAGACTGCTGAGCTTGAGTTATAAATGATAAGCCCTTTTTTATCACAGCTGGTTCCATTAATCACTCAGCATGGATAACCATGTGCTGAAATGTACCTTTTCTCTGTGCATATTACTAAGCATTATTGTTGGGATATGTTTGGGTTTGCACTTTGCAGCTGCCAGATATGCCTTGTTATATATTGCTTAAACATGAGTTTCCAAGAACATGAATAAACAGTGTTTTTAATAACAATAGCTATCACTCTCACAAAGAAGTAGTCTGTAATTTAGCACGTTTTCAATTGAAAATATAAAGAAACTATGCTAAATAAGCCCCATAACAGAACAGATGTTCTCCTGCTTGGTTTCCAAAAAGTTTACATAATTTAAGCGATGTAAAGTTTTCAATAAACATATTTCCATAAACATAGATTAGTTTCATTCTCAACAGCAAACATTTACTACATCTTGATATGTGCTGCAAATTCTGCAAGATATTATAACGCAAAGATACCGTGCCTGTTCTCAAAATTGTATTTGGGACAGGATAAATCATGGAAAAAATCAGATAACTGGATGGCTGATGGTAGGAAAATAATTAATAGCCAGGTAAACAGCATAGGAATTTGGAATCTGAAATTTTAGTTGAATCCTTCTTGACAAGGGTAACTTTCCTAACTTCACAAATTCTGTAATTGCACATTTGTAAAATTAGGTTAAATGGGAATAAAATAAAATACGTAAAACATGCCACAGTAAATAATAATAATGGTAGATGTCATCACTGTATGAGGTGAAGAGCAAAAGATCTGCATCTACTGTTGTGTTCGCTGGGTCTTGGTTAATTATTGGCTTTTAGCAGGTTTATGATAAATACATGTTTCAGAAGGATGATAACAGGAAATAATTCCTTCAGGAAATCAAGAGCAATATTAAGGGCTAAAACCTCAAAGAAAAATTTCCCAACATGATATAACTTGAGCTGTACATAGGGAAACACTCTAGAAAATATATAATTATTGAAAAAGTAAAAAGGGCAATCCAGAAAAAGCCACTTTTGGAGGCAGATATACAAAGGTTGAAACCTTAACAACTGAATATATAAACTTACTTGTATAGGAAATGTGTACAGAAATAAAATTGGAGAAATAGCTAGAGTGATCTCATTATAAAGATTCTTATAAGTTAACATAATGCTTTCCAGGTTCATCCATGTTGTTGCAAATAGCAGGATTTCCTTCATTTTATGGCTGAATTATATTCCATTGTGTGTGTGTGTGTGTGTATAATATTTTTTATCCATTCATCTATGATGGACACTTAGGTTGCTTCCACTTCTTCATATTATGAATAATACTGCAATGAACATAGGAGTGCAAATATCTCTGAGATGCTGATTTCACTTCTTTCATATATATTCCCAGAAATGGGATTAATGGATCATATGGAAGTTTTATTTTTAATTTTTTGAGGAATCTTCATACTGTTTTCCATTATTGCTGCAGCAATTTGCATTACAACCAATAATGTACAAGGATTCCTTTATATCCACACCCTTGCCAACATTCATTATCTCTTGTCTTTTTGTTAATAGCCATCTCAAATTGTCTGAAGTGATATCTCACTGTGGTTTCGATTTGCATTTCCTGAGGATTAGTGATGCTAAGCATCTTTTCATGTACTTAGTGGGTCTTAACATATCTTCTTTAGAAAAATATCTATTCTGGTTCTTTGCTTATTTTTAATCAGGTTATTCATTTTTTGCTATTAAGTCGTATGAGTTCCTTATGCATTTTAGATATTAACTCCTTATCATACATATGGTTTGCAAAAATTTTCTCCCATTCTGTAGGTTGCTTTTTCATTTTTTTGGATTATTTTCCTTGCTATGCAAAAATTTTTCAGTTAATGAATGGACTTAGAGGGCATTACACTAAGTGAAGTAAGCCAGGCAGAGAAAGATAAATACTGTATGATAACACTTACATGTGGAATCTTAAAAAAAAGGCAAACTAATAAAGAGTAAAATGATAGTTGCCATGGGCTGGACACGGTGGTAGCTAAGGAAAAAGGGGGAGTTATTGGTCAAAGTGTACAAACTTTTATTTATAAGATGAGTAAGTTCTAAAGATCTAATGTACGGCATGGTGACTACAGTTAATAATATTACATTGTATATTTGAAATTTGCTAAGAGAGTAGAATTTAAGCATTCTCATAAATAAGATAATTTAATGAAGTGATGGATGTGGTAATCATTTCACATTGTATATCAAATCATCACATTGTATACTTTAAAAATATAAAATTTTATAAAGCAGAAATAAATGAGACAGGAAATAAGCATACAATAAATAGAAAGAAAAAGCACAGGAAAAACTCAACTATCTTGTTGGAGTATGCAAACTTAGGTGTTTAAATTATAAACATAAGCCAGAAAGTTAGTACCATGAAAAGTCAGAATAGAGGTTACTTTTAGAGAAAAGAGTAATTTTGAATGGGATGAGGCAGGCAGAGGGCTTCTGAGATGCTAGCCAACTATACAGGGTGGTTACACAGTTGTTTGCTTCATAATAATACTATTATTAAAATTTTTATTTTAGACCAAAAAAATACAATTTTGTTTGTCAATTATACCTCAGTTAAAAAAAGGTTAACATAAAAAAGAAAATAACACAATATACCAATAAAATAAGAAGTCATTAAGGTTCTGTGAATGGAAAGATAAAGTGTAAAAACAGTATTTTAGAAGTACAAAATAAGTGTACAGAAAAAATTAGAATTCACGAGAAAATACTGAGGCAAAAAGAAATAATTATCCTAAACATGCAGAGAATAGCTGTACCTTTAAAAGTTACTCAGTCAAGAGACTGAGAAGAAATAGTTCAAATATGGAGAGAATCCTTAATGAAATTTATTTATTTATTTATGTTTTTAAAATTTTAATTTTATATTGAAGTATCATTGATTAAAAATGTTGTATTAGTTTCAAGTGTACAGCAAAGTGATTCAGTTATACATATACATGTATCTATTCTTTTTCAAATTCTTTTCCCATTTAGGTTATTACGAATATTGAGCAGAGTTCCCTGGGCTATACAGTAGGTCCATGTTGGTTAATATATTTTAAATATAGCCGTGTGTACGTGTCAATTGCAAACTCCCAATTAGAGACATATTTTTTCCTAAATATGGCTTAAAAATTAGAAGTTAGAATAATATGAAATACAAACAAAAATGGCAAGATAAAAGGGGAAAAATTTTTAAAACGCTGTAATTCGCTAGAACATTAAAAATGCATTAAATTCAATAAATTAAATGACTAGTAAATTTGATAAGTGCTCACAGAATTAGGGAAAGCAAAAAGAGATGAAAACAATGAATAAAGATCTTGACTAACAAGGACAGAGAAGAATAAACCAAGATGAGAAATAGTCGTATATTGTATGATTCTAAAAAGAAAAAGAGAAACAATAATCAAGAGATTTAGAAATAAAAGTTACTGAGATTAACATTTATAGATCTAGTTATAGATCCATAGATCTAACATTTTATAGATCTAAGTTTTATTGGATCAAAGCCCCATCCATCCCACTCCATATTGTTTATGTCTACTTTTATACTATGCTAGATTTGCGTAGTTGCAACAAGGACGATATGACCCGTGATGCCTAAGATATTTCATCTCTAACCCTTTAAAGAAAAAGTTTGTAATCCTTGATGTATACCAAACCACACCTGATAAATAGTAGCTGCTTGCCATTATTATTACCTTATTTTTATTTGTTCAATTGTGCCCAGCTCATTTGAAAATAAAAAAATACATAGCAGCATCATAAATATGGAAGTAATAGATAATTCAACAAAAGTCATAAAAATGTGCAGTGTTTTACAACAATTTAGACATTTACTACTTCACATTCTATAATAAAGGTGAAAGCTCATCTTAGTGCAAAATTTTTTAAAAGCAATTTGAGAGCAGGCAATAAGAAATGTTTGTCCTTTCAACAAAGAAATGTCAATTTCTGAAATCTACAGGATGATTTTGGAAATAAGAAACATAAAGATTTACTCTGTGAAAAATTTTTTTAAATGGAAGAAAGCAAAGTTGAAGGAGTTCATTTTTTACATAGAGTATTACAAACACATTAAAATGTTTTACTAAGGTTTTTAATAAAAATACTTAAATATTATATATCTCATTTTTTCAGTCATCCATTCAACATTTATTGAACGTCTACTTTGTCTAGATACAATGCTAAATGCTATATACATAATGGTAAAAGAAAGAATACACTATCCCTGCCTTCTTGGAGCTTATAATCAATCTATTAGAGGAGAAATGACATCAAATAGTCATGCAGATATAAAATTGCAAAATGTGCTAAGTGACATGAAGAAACAGTGCTGAAAAATATAATGCATTTAACAAGGAGTGTTGGAATATTTCAATGTAAGACCCTTCACTTCATCTCATTGGTTAACCACTGGTACAATTCATATAAGAAAGGCAGGATAAATACTTGATTCTTTCCTTTCATTTAATAGTTTTCAAGATAATGAATTGGTTTCCTATCATCCTCCAAAGGCAACACCATTAATTAATAATTATTATTATTAATAATATGGTTATTAATATATTATCTTGCATCCTGTGCAGATGCTGATACTATGTAGGTCCTGTTATGTCAATGCATTATCCTCACCTTATATTATTTCTTGGGAATATTTTGCCACCTAGTTTGTTATAGATGTTATCCATGGGCTTGGGGTTTTGGTGAATTTGTCTGATTTTATGGGGGAGATTTGACCAGAGTCAAAAAATATACCATCACCATCACTGTCTTCCCAGAATACCTATGTTTATTCCAACAGGTTAAAACAAGAGGACAGAGGAACATGTCAAATTAAACCATATGGATGCAACCAGCAAATTACAGACTGTGGGAAACTTCAGAGATCAAATGACCCAGATTCTTCAATGAATAAATTTCCAGGGGAAAAGGCAGCAGTGGAGGGGGGAACCTTTTGATCAAAATAGACTTAAAAATCTTATTTTTTAAAAAGAAGCAAAACTAAACTATAGGGTTTAAGGATGCACCTTTGGGTGATAAAACTATAAAGAAATGGAAGAAAGTAATTACCATAAAAGTCCAATAGGGAGAAAGGTAGGTGGTTGAGGTTCGGATGGGACATTTGGTCGACCTTGGGGCTTCTTAGGAAACTGGCAATATTCTATTTCTTGACTTTGGTGTATTTAAAAAGGTGTGGACCTTATAATAATTCATTGAGTTTTATATTTGTTTTATCCAGTTTTCTGTGTCTATGTTTTTCCAGTAAAATGCATAAATAAATGAGTAAAAACATAATCAATAAAAAAAAGAAAAAAAACAAGGAGTGTATCTAGTCTTCTGAAATTGAGTTAAGGGAGCAGTAAGAGAGGCACAGCATAAGAGAATTGGAGGTTCTAGACAGTGCAATAAAGGAATAAAAAGTTCAAGGACTGAAAATTTTTTTAACTATCATTATTTGCCAAAGACATGATTGTGAATATAGAAAAAAATCTGCACACACTATTGGAATTAATAGCGAGTTTGCTGGAAGCATGGTCAGTAAACAAAAATCCATTCTATTTCTCTATGTCAGTAGTAATAGAAAATATAATTTAACATGGGAGCCATTTTCAGTAGCATAATAAATCAGATAACCAAGAAAAAAATGCAACAAACAGTATATGAGACTTCTACTTAGAAAACTAAAATGAATGATTGAGAGAAATTAAGGAACTAATTATGGAAGAGTAGACCATAAGCATGATTATAAACTGTCAATTCTCTCTAAGCCGATCTATAAGATTTATTTGAAATCACAATCAAAATATCAAGAATGGTTTTGGGTAGGTTATTGATAAGCTGATCTCAAAACTTACATGACATGCAAAGTTTAGAGAATAGCCAAGTTAATCTTGAAGAAGAAAGAGAACAGTAGGACTACATGACCAGATGTAAAGATTTATTAACACACTATGGTAAATAAGAAGGTGAGGTACTGGCCCCAAAATAGTTCAATAGACCTATAGAACAGAGTAGAGCCCGGACTCATACCCAGTTGTATGATTTATGACGAAGTTTATGCTGAACAAATATGGGAGAAGGGTAGGATTTTCAACAGAAGTTTTTGAATCAATTGGATTCTCACATGCAAAAAATTAATTGTGAACCTCACTATAAACAGAAACATCCCAGGTGAATTGATAAATTGGGCCACAAGAAATGAAGAACTTCTGTTTATCAAAAAATCCACTGAAAAGTGTGAAAAAGCAAGCCACAGAGCAGATGTTTGCCCAAAATATACCTGAAAAAGGAGTTTTACACAGAATATGTTTAAAACTTCTACGCACCAATAAGAAAAAGCCATACATTCCAATTTTTTAAAGGATCAAAATAACTGAACAGACAATTCACAAAGAATGGCCAAAAAAAAAAAAAAACAAAGACTGGTGAACATATTAAAAGATGCTCAACTTCACTAGTCTTCATCAGGGAAATGGATATCAGTATAATTCCATGCAGAAGGTCTAACATATAAAAAATAGGTAATAACTAATTGCTGGTAAAGATGTGAAACATATGGATTGTCAATGAACTTTAGTTTTCCCATTACTATTTTTTCTTCCACTAATTTGGGAATTTTGTACCCATTTTCTATTATCTTAGTAATGACTCTTGAAAGTTTTTAATTTAAGAAGTTAATTTAATTTCTTATGTAGAAGGGGTAAGGGCAAGAAAGAGTAAAGACACTCCTGAATAAAAATAAGGTGAGGGAAATCATTCTGCAAAACAGTAAAATTTTGTAAGAGCTACAGCAATTAATACACTGTGGTATTTGCACAAGAATGGGCAAATAGAATACAACAGAATAGATTATGCAGAAATAAACTTATTTCTATTTAAAACATTAGATGTGAAAGAGTTGGAAAGAAAAATATCTATTCAACAATATTATTATTATTATTATTAATTGGTTATATATATATATTTATAAAACAACATGAAATTTGATTTTTTACTAAATAGTGCATGCTCCCCAAATCAAAATGGATCAGTTAGAGTCTTAAACCTGGAAGACAAAATCTTAAAACTCATAAGAACTATAAAAGAATAGCTTAATAATCTCTGGATAAGAAAATATTTATTAAGTAATTTTTTAAGTTTACTGAATGTAATAGAAGGGAATAATACACTTGATTTAGTCAATAACTTCTGTTGATAAGAATAAACTATAATGAAGCAAAATGCAAGCAACAGACACATAAGTGGCAATAATAGGTATTCAGATTATATAAAGAACCCCTGAAAATCTATAGGTAAAAAGCATAATCTAATAGAAAAATAGAAAAATACTAAAAGAGACAATTCATAGAAGAAAACAAATCGTTTTAAAATGGTAAACACATGAAAAAAGATGTTCAACTTCATCAGTAATAAGGAAAAGCAAATTAAAACTCCCAATGAAATGCCATATTACACATATATGTTGGACAAAAATTTACTGACAGTAACTAATGTTGGTGAGGATTTTGAAAAATATGGGACTCATTCTTAACAGAAAAATAAAATGAGATGACAATTTTGGAAACTATATACCATTATCATGTGAAACTACATGCTACTGCATTGTACTTCAAGATATATGCACTATATAATCTCTGCCATATGTGAACTGAGATATGTACAAGAATATTCTTTGTAGCATAGTTTTTTAAAGGGAAAAAAAAACCTAGAAACTATCCAAATGTCTATGGATTAATAAATAAATTATTGTTTACTTAAACAAAGGATTTTTAAACAATGGAAATGAATGTATAAGATGCAGCTGACAAAAATGATACGAGTGATGAATACAAATAGAGCCAAACACAAACAAGAAAAGTTCACATTTAGAATAAATTCAAAATTCTTTACCCTGACTTTCAATTTCTACACATTCTGGTTCCATCTGATACTATTCTTATGAATAATTTATTTGTTGATTGATTTACTTTCTGTCTTCCCGCTGCTGAAGCTGGCATTCCACGAAAATGGAGATTTTTATCTATGTTGTTCAGTAGAAGAGTGACTGACATTCAATGAGTCAGTACACTATTACACTTAAGTAATTATAGTTCATTTTTGCATTATTGCAATCTATTTACTGTCCCTGAAACTTTGGATTTTCTATGGTGATTGCAGCTTCCTTGGGTACAAAATAAATTGCACTATGGTCCACAATGTTGATGATTTACCTTGTATCTATTCTGTCCTTCCTGTTTACTAAGATAAAAATTAATTCTGTTTAGGGCTCTACTGTATGCAGAGAAGTTCTAAATATATGAGCTCCGTTACAGAAATATGAACAAATGTCACACTTTTGGACAATGATGTGTGTTGAATTTCAGATAAGCATTTTAAAGAGAAGCAGACCCTATGGCACATCACATGTCTTTTTCATGTTCTCTTCATTTTCCTGCCTGGAATATAGCAGGAATCCAGACCTAGACTTCCTATCCTTTTGTAATATAAGAAAATTTAACTGCGGGAAATTTATATTTCTTTGGAAAAGGAAAATATGTGTGTCAAAATTGGAAAAAAAGTGAAAAAAAAAAAAGGATTGAAAGGTAAATTGATAAAATCTCCAAGAAAACAGAACTAAAAGATATAAAGAGAAAGATCAGAAAGGAAAAAAAGAGAGAAATAGAGGATAATTCTAAGAAGTTCAATATGTGACTATTAGGATTTCAAGAAGAAAACCTAGATGTGGGGAATAATCAGAAGAAATATAAATTGCCTAGATTTGAAGGACTTATATGTTTCTTAGTAATAAATGAATGGAAATCTAAATCAATGTGCATTTATTTTTTAACTTCATTATTATTATTGTTTTTGGCTGTGCTGTGCGGCATGTGGGATCTTAGTTCCCCGACCAGGGATGGAACCCATGCCCCCTGAAGTGGAAGTGCGGAGTCTTAACCACTGGACTGCCAGGGAAGTCCAATACACATTAATTTTAAACTTCAGAAGACTGAATTTCTATCACCCTAAGCTTTGACATGTGAGCTCACATTCAGCCATTCTCCTCATCCACTCACATTCCATTCCAGTAGCTTCTCTTTTCTTTATTTGATCAGGTCTTGACCAAATAGACTCACAGCATAAATAAATATAAAAGCTTCATATTTTTTTATAATCGTGAGGCTTCAAGCACAGCATTGTAAATTCTTCCTTGTTTTAAACCATTTGTTTCTGAGCCAAGTATCTGAAAAGCTCAGCACAGTGTCCTGTGTGTATTATGTATGTGAGTATACATACACAAACATATATAGGCATGTTCATACAAATATATGTGCGTGTACATATATATGCATATATCTTTGTGTGTGCATATAATTACATATATGTACACACATATATAGTACTTATGTATGCAGATGTGTGTAGATGTACATATATGTATAGTTACACACTATTCTGTGTAGAAGAGTCTTATTATTTATACCATTTGCACTTTGTTTTTTAAACTATTTTATTTATAGTCCTATAAAAAATTTTAACCTTTTATTTTGTTGGAAAAATCTCCCTTATATGGAATCTCAGTAAAGAGTATCTTGAAGAAGACACATCAATAATTTAACTAGGTGTGAAATTAAAGAAATGCACTTGCCAGAAACTTTTATTTTTTTGAGTGTTTGAGTTTTGAGTTGATGCAGCATCCTTAGCCTACTTCTCTGGTTCTCAATTTTGGCACCCCAGTACAATCACCTGAGAGCTTTTAAAAATCCTGATGCCCAGACTTACTGGCAGACCAATTAAGTATGAATCTCTGGGAGTGGGACCCAGGCATCAGTATTTGTTAAAACTCACCAGCTGATTCCAATGTGCCACCATGATTGAGAACTGGAAGGCCTGAAGAAAATGGAATGAAGTACAGTAGGTGATTTACGTGTATTTAGGGTAGGAGCTCTTCATGGGTAATTTAGTAAAATACATGGTAAGGCTGCAAATTTTTCATTCATAAATAAATAAATAATAGATAAATTCTCTCTCATACACACACACACACACCTTTGACTTGTATTTTGTGAAAATAAAATAAATATCTCTATTTCACTAAAATTCCAGCTCATTTTGTTGTGCAAAATTAATAACTGAAAAGTTATTTTCAGAGACTGGTGGCTCCTTCCAGATGTACCATAAATACTTCATATGTTGATGTTCTTTGTATTTCCAATCATCAACTCTATAGAAAAATTAAGTAGGTTATATATCTCCATTAAAGATAACTGTAAACAATAAAATGTCTCTCCCTAAAATATAAAAGGGTGCTAAATAGAATTGATTCTGAATATAAATATATGAGGAGATTTTTATTAAAAAATAAGAATGTAAATTTACATGTCAATTTCTCAATACTTTGAATTAGTATTTACCTAACAGTGATTCTATACATCATAGACTTCATCCTGGGTTATTTTAATACAGAGATAAAAGGCAGGAAAAATAAATGGTTCCACCTTATTTTTTTTTTTATAAATTTATTTATTTTATTTGTTTATTTTTGGCTGCATTGGGTCTTCGTTGCTGCACACGGGCTTTCTCTAATTGCTACGAGCTGGGGATACTCTTTGTTGTGGTGCGTGGGCTTCTCATTGCAGTGGCTTCTCTTGTTGCGGAGCGCAGGCCCTAGGCGCGTGGGCTTCAGTAGTTGTGGATCGCGGGCTCTAGAGCGCAGGCTCAGTAGCTGCGGCGGCGCGCAGGCTTAGTCGCTCCGCGGCATGTGGGATCCTCCCGGACCAGAGCTTGAACCGGTGTCCCCTGCATTGGCAGGCGGACTCTCAACCACTGCGCCACCAGGGAAGCCCCTACAGTTCTACTTTATTATAACAGTTTCTCACAATAAAGAAAAATCGTGTTTTTGACTAATTTGGCTGAGAATATGAAGTTCAAATAAGAGACATATCAATTTTATTTCCTAGAAATCTTTTAAAATATGCAGCTTCTTTGAAGACATGGACAATGACAAAATGCCTAGCAGTAATATAAATCATGTTCCACATTGGAATCAACAAGTGAACTTCAAAAAAACGAAGTCCTTCTTCTACACCCAGAAAATCTGACTTAATCCTTTGGGGTGCAGTCTAGACATTGTAACTTTGAAATATTCCCCAGTATTTTACCCATTACCATAGAGTTGGTACACACAGATTATATGTCTTAAAATATGATAGTTCAACGTTTGGTGTTAATTTCATAAAAAATTAACACTTTCCTCCTTTTTGGAACCATGAACTTCGCATACCTGCATAGGAGTTTTCAAGAGAAATCCTTAAGAATATATAAAGTGTTTTTGCTGAAATCACAAAAAGCAAGAAAGGGACAACTATTGTAATAGTTTGACAACTATTTGGTTGTTTGTTTATTAGTTTGACAACTAATAGTTTGACAACTATTTATTACATGATTTCCTGCCATCTGAAAAATCTCAGATGTGGCAAATCTACCTCCCCCAACTCTGTAGTTCTAGCTCTATGAGGTACTTATGAAGGGAGGTTAAATTTACTATTTAGCATGAAAATGGGAAAGAGAATTTGTATCACATGCCAAGAAACAATATATCAGGATATCTCCTTTAAAATATATCTGTCCTTACCCCCAAAGTTTTCATTTTAGTGTCAGCCACTTAACTCCATGTCTATCTATCTCCAGTTTTTCCCTTAAGATCACCATTATTAACCCACAATCTTTATTTTTAATAAAGCTCCAAAGCCCAGGAATTAGCTCCTCCTACCCCTCTTAGAATCAAGGACCATGTATTGTACTTGAGTATATGTATGCTTAATGAATCTCATTGCCTGCCACTATCTGTATAACTCCAAACAGTTTCTTGAAATATTCTCTCAAAAAAATTAGATCTTATTAAAGAGAAAGAGGAGGAAAGAATGGATCATTTCCAGCTACTAAGAAAATAAAACTTTCTCCACATTGTTATACTGGTATGAAGAATGTCTAAAACCATCCTTTGTTCCCCCTCCTAATGCTTCCATCAATCTGAGATGTTCAACCCCATTTTAGTTAACATAGTGAAAACCCTAAGACTTGTGCAAAAGAGACAATGTAGCACTGCCTGCCACTCCTGATTCATGTAGAATTCCTGTGACTAAGAAAGAATGGAAGTTTGGATAGAAACGACAGTGCCCATTAATTTCAGAACCTTCAGGAAACTATGCTTTTGGAGAACCCCTTCCAATATGCCCCCAAGTTAAGAAAGAAATGGCAAGGACTTTCCCACTGGCTACTGCTGAAGCCTGCTGTAACTTAAAAGGTGTGAACAGTCAGTTAATTCAGTTTCAATTAATTGAATTCAGTTAATTGGATTCAGTTAGTTTTGTTTGTTATATTCCAGGCACTTCTTTAATTGATTTACAGAGTTTGAATCTCATTTCTCAGATCAAGCCTATAAGGTACTGATAGTATCTTCATTTTCAGAGAAGGAAACTAATGGTCACAGAAGTCAAGAAATAAAAATGCAATTCCAGAACAAGAAGCTTCTTCAGTGTTGCCCAGTAAGCCTAGATGCATGATTTGTGACCAGGGTCTGATATTGCACTAGCAGGCACAATTCTCTGGCCATAACTCTGGAATGCTTCTGACCTGCACCATCCTGATTGCTTCTAAGTTCCTCCAAACTGCCATCCATGCATAAAGAAACTTTTCTACTAGGCCAGAGATCTGAAATAAACAATCCTAGAAGGTCAATCACTGAACCATAAAGGGAGAAAGGGGACAAGAGAGCAGGCCACCCTTGCTCCCTGTGATCTTGGCACTGCATACTTCTTATTGATGCCTCAGTTTTAACCAGACGGTGCTGGATTAAGTGGATAAAGGACATTTTGTTTTCCTCAATTCATTTTTAAAAAACCACTTCCAGTACATATCAAATCTTAACAAATATGTAAATTCTTTGTAATTGGCATAATTGGCCTAATCAGTGATAATAAAAATGATCATGCTGATAACAACTGGTCTAAGCCCTTAAAAATTATCTCATTTAATTACAGTAACCCTAAATATGTTTTATTACAATACTTATTTTACAGATAAAGATTTTGAGGCACTAATATGTTAAATAATTCATCTAATTTCACACAGAGGAGATCTCTTCTTATGGTCTGTTTTCCCCCAATCTGGGATACTATGTGCTTCAATTATTTTAGTGATTCAGCAGAACTGGTATTTGCTAAGTAACAATTCATGCCTAAATTTTTCAGACTGTTGAGTGTTTTGAGTATGTCATTATTCATAGAACTCAAAATATCATCTATATAAAGTAGCCATTCTGAACAGCACATATTTAAAATTACAGACTCTTGGAAGACAGAAGGATCATTAACCTCCATGGGAAAAGCTTTCCAAATGACAACTTGTTCTTTTAACATATGGATGCCATATTTTCTCTTTCCTCTTTAACCAAAAGGATTTGATATCAAACACTTCTGAAATCCAGCACCAAAAAACATTGTTCCTAGAAAATAATCTTCATGATTCTTGGTTCCCAAATTTACTCGCCTGCCAATGAAACATAAAGATTTTATCAGAAATACAGAATCCTAAATCCCATCCTAAACCTAATGAATCTGAATCTACAAGTTTAAGGCCTAAAACTCTGTATTTTAACAAGCTTTTCAAGTGATTACAAGCCACACAGCCCAGCGCTGATCTTCTTATTGGATGGAAAGAAACCAAAGCTTTAATGGTTATCAAAATGTGATCTCCATGCCTGCAATTTCAGCATCGCCTAAACTTGAACTTTAATTCATAACTTCTGAATCAGAAATCTAGGGATAGAGCCCAGCAACCTCTGTTTCAACAAGAGTTCATATGATTATGATGCATGATTAAGCTTGAGAGCCATTGTTTGACCAGTATTTCTCAAATGGTAATGTGCATATGGGTCACATGGAGATTCTGTTAAAATGTAGATTCTGATAATGCTGGTCTGGAGTGGAGTATGAAATTCCTCATTTTTAATATGTGCTTTGGTGATGCTAATCACCATACTCTACATGTGACTATTTAAATTTAGTATAGTTCACACAGGCAAAAAAAATATCAGTTCTTCAGCAACACATGGCTGGATGCTACCAGATTAGATAGCACAGGTATAGAACATACATACCACTGTAGAAAGCCTATTCAACAGCATTGCACTAGAGCTTCTTGAGCATGTAGCTGAAGGTGACACTGTGTATCTATTCAGAGGACAGAAATCCATGCACATCTACATTTTCCCAATGTTTTCTCACCACTAGAATGACGAAAATGTCTCTGTTAAGGGATTCAGTGAAAATATTGCTAAAAGTGAGTCTTTTAAAATGATCACTAAATCATTAATTTGAGAAAGCTGAGCATAGTTCATATTCAACATATAATGAGTGAAAAACACTCCTGGTTACAGCAATAACAATATCTCTTTTCACTTTTCAGGTACTAAAGGATGCCCCGATCAAAGCAATGTGGATTGAATCTGAAAACCCATTTGGGACAGTCTCAGGAATGAAAGAATGGGATTACAGTATTTGGATTTTTTTTCTACCTCTGTTTTGTTCTCTTTTTCGTAGACTTCTGGATGCAATCATTGGATGGTAAAAATATCAAGATGTTCTGTTAAAGTTTGTTGGTTGTGACTTTGAACACAAACTTTGAAAATATACTGTTGGCCCAATCAAGAGTCATCTTCACTATAGCTCTTCTGCAGAAGGAAAACAAAAAACAACCAAAAATTCAAGCCTTTATTAAACGACTAACAAGAACAGCTCTAAAATGACAGTTATAGGGGAAGCAAGAAGCTGGCAGAATTAATAGGAGATGGTAACTCAAAATTCACCCTGTTCTGGGAATTTTTTATTGTTAAGATTCTCAGAAAGTATGGGGAAACTGAAGTTGCATTCATCATTGGATGGGATGTAGAAAAAGATAGGGGTCATGGTTTTTCAGTTGTTAGTTGGGAAATTTTGGTTTAATAAAAAGTGTATCCAGAAAGAGTTGGAGCTAAGTTCTTACTAGTGTCAGTGAAAAAGTATGTCATGTTCATCATTTTTCACATTACTGTCCTGAACTCCATATACCTTAAAAAAAACTCAACTTTTATAATCACATATTCAAGACAGTAATAACCATCAATACTCAAAGCACATATTATTTCACTCAATTTACTAAAATGTTGATCAGTTTTGTTCTTTACACTACTTTAAACTTTTGAATATTGTAATGGATATTGCCTTTGCCTGTCATGTATTCCCTTCATCTCTCCGTAAACAGGACACATCAGAGACCAAATACCACATTCTCCTGGCCAAAGGATTTAATTCATCCATTCATTTTTTCATTCAATATAACAAATATTCAAGTATTTATTCAACATATAATACATCCACTGTTCTAGATGGTAGAGATGCAGCAATAAACAATCCATTAAGATTTCTGACCACATATTTATTTTCTATTAAATGGAGAAACACAATAAACAAAAATAAACAAGAAAAACTCTGTAGCGATCAGTGCTATGATTTTTAAAAGAGTCAACATAAATAACACCCATTGGCACTAACACCAGCTCCGCATGTTCTCTTTCTGCATATGGTTTCCTAACCCACTTTTCTGGGCTTAAAACTAGTTAGATCATATTTCTTTTACATTTTTATTTTCTTCTCTGAGGACCCAGACTAACACAATCTAAATGGGTACCTGTGTCAACAACAAGAGTTGAACATAACCTACAAAGAAAGAATTAAGTACTCTACTGGGGGAGGAAGCAATTTGAAGGAGTAAACTTAAGAGGTCAAACTATTTTCATTGTTCTGTTTCCGTATTTCTTTAGTGCACATGAGAGTATTTCTTCAGGGTGGTATTTTATGCAAAATATTCAGATTAATATTTCAGTTTAAGAGACTAAGCAAAAAATTAAACTGATCACACATTCTCTGGAGGGGTGGTCCACTCTGGGTCCCAGGTGTCCCTACACATTTTTGCTGAATGTGCCCCACTGCAAGACTTCTTCTTCTCCCAATACTGAGTGGTTTCCATAGTTAGTTACAGAAGCAACGAAGTAGGTCAAGACTAAGAGAGAATAAATGCTCTCTCCCTACAGGTAAGAGAATTGTCTTGTTTGCTGCTTATAAGAATGTTTACGCTAGCTCAAAAACATTGATGAACCTGCAGGGCAGTATGCTAAGTGAAATAAACCAGGCACAGAAGGACAAATACTGCATGATCTCACTTAGACGTGGAATCTAAAAAAATCAAACTCATAGAAACGGATAGTTGGAATGAAGGTTGCCAGGGGCCCGGTGGTGGGGGAAATGAGGAGATATTGGTCAAAGAATACAAAGTTGCGGTTATGCAGGATGAACAAGTTCTGAAGATCTAGTGTATGATGATTATAGTTAATAATATTGGATTGTATACTTGAAATTTGCTAATAGAATAGATTTTAAATGGTCTCACGCCACACACACACACACACACAAAACACTATGTGAGGTGATGTGTTAATTTGTTTATAGTAATCATTCACAATGTATACATATATCAAAATATCACATTGCACATGATAAATATTTACAATTTTTATTTGTCAATTATTTCCCAGTAAAGCTGGAAAAAAGAACTGGGCCCTTGACCCTGGGTCCCTCTCCTGTTAGGCAACCCACTGCCTGTGTAGGTGTCATCTGTCCCTCCATGCTGCTCAGCCAGACTTGGGGGGTCAGAGAGCAAAGACAAATTTACTGACCCTGGTTACTGCTCTGCGGTGGGTAATGACTCTTCTGTCTCTGTTTCAGGAGTCGCATGTCTTCTGTCACCATCTACACACTGTGGCAGATTGAATTGTTACCTTGCAAGTGGAGTAAAATTTTATACCTTATCAGTTGATGACATTCACTATGTCTCTCTTTGCAAACCTGCTTCTCCATGTTCCCTTCTTTAGCGAATGTGGGTCCTATTCATCCTACAAAGAAAATTTCTCAAATATCTAAGAACAATAATTGAAGTCCAGTGTAGTGCATAAAAGAAATTAATTAAATATTCTTTCTCTTCAATCAGAAAATACTGTTCTAATTAACTTAATGTAACTACTACTATTCACTGAAGATGCATCCTATAGGATTTAATGAGACACCATTCATGTTCAGGTTGTGGTTAGGAGAATATAATCACACATTTAAAGAATTATATTGGCTTGAGTATAACATCAGTTAATGAGCTGTCTTTTTCATCCCAATGCTTCATTTGAATCTTACAATTTACCTTAATTATTTGAGACAAATGATAATTTAAAGGGTTTGCACAAACCCAATTTAACTGCTCAGCTCTTGAGTATGTTTCGTTTGAGCATAGAATCCTATTTATGTGTGCATAAATTCCTATGCAATAAATTCACAAAATGAAGTGCATTATATAATTATACTCTTCCTATTGGCTTTTGGCCCATCTTCGCTAAGCATCCAAGTGTCCAGATGTTTCAGGAAATGCTCAGATAACTAGAGATTACATATAAAATATCTGTGCCAAATGAAAAATTAATGTTTCTTCCAATATCTTCACAGTAGAATCTAACTCTGGATGAGAAATGAAACTATGAGGGATGAAGAATTTTAATTCTTTTAAGATCTAGTCATATATATTTATAAGACCAAAACTTCACTATTGAAAGTATATGGTTTTTTTAAAGCATATAAATAGTAGATCGTGTTGAGGAATTATTCTGTTTTCCTTTTATATCACCTTCAGTTTAAACATACTATGAGGACTTCCCTGGTGGCGTAGTGATTAAGAATCTGCCTGCCAACTCAGGGGACACGGGTCCGGGAAGATCCCACATGCCACGGAGCAACTAAACCCGTGAGCCACAACTACTGAGCCTGTGATCTAGAGCCCGCGAACCACAACTACTGAGCTTGCGTGCCACAACTACTGAAGCCCGCGTGCCTACAGCCTGTGCTCCGCAACAAGAGAAGCCACCGCAATGAGAAGCCCGTGCACCGCAACCAAGAGTAGCCCCTGCGCAGCAACGAAGACCCAATGCAGCCAAAAATAAATGAATAAATAAATAAATTTATAAAATATAAATAAATAAACATACCATGACATAACAAAAGCCTTCTGTATCCCAGATGTTCACCTCATATGTTATTAATGATTTATTAGTAGCATTCAGCTATGCATACTGCACAACACATATTCTGAAGAAATGATTCAGTGTTTTAGAACTCAATATTTATTCAAGGGGGAAGGAGGGAAAATGACTGTCATATTTTCTCTTTCCTATCACTTATTGGTCTTTAAAGGCAAATATTTGATTCCTCAAATATGTCAGAGAATAAAATGTATGAACCTTACCGAATGGTGCCTTAAAGTGCTCTTTTTAATGACTATACTCTTGTTAATGGATTAGTAGCAAAGGTCCCATTACCATCAATACCAAAATTACTGTCACAAATAAAAATGAAAGAATCAGGAAAATTTCTTTTGAATGATGTGGCCAAAAATATTAGCTAATTGTTTTAAAATTTTCAAAATGGAAATCATTAGTTTTATAGCTAATATTTGCCAGTTTTGTTGGCTGTGCCTCATCTCATAAATAGCACACTGGTTTTGTTGACATGAACTAATTGCCATTTGATGTATGCTTTTCACTATTCACGTTCCTGATGGTGCTTTTCTAGTACTGGCATACTTCACGTTATATAAATGTGAATCTGAAATTACAATTTAAATTTAGTAAATGTATGTACATATTGAAGTGAAGAGGTAATAGAGAAACAAAAGGACTCAGAGGTTTGAAATTAGTTAAACCTGTATTTAAACCTCTTGATATGCCACTTAAGAACTACTATGTTAATTTAGGCAAAGTACATGGCTTCTCTCATTCCCCACCTCCCTCAGGTGTAAAATGAGGTTACTGAATGCTTCCTAGTATTGTAGTGAGGATTAGAGATACTCTGAATAATGTGTCTGTAATGTGCAAAGAACATCATAGGGTCTCAATAAATGATTACTGTTGTTAAAAATTTATTTGTTAAACTACATCCCCTCTATGTTATTGAAATTTTTTCATAGATAAATTATCAATTTATTTCTTGAAAAAAGTAAAAATAATTTGTTAATATGAATAGTAACTCCTATTATCACTACAACTGAGTTTTCTTTCAGAGTGTTCTTGTTTAACATAATTACATCTATATGTATGTTAAATTATTGTCTTTTTCCTTCTAATGATCTATATAAATACATTTTTGCATTCAGACTGAAATTCTAACTTTGATTTTACAGACTATATTCACACAAATGAAAATATTTAGGGTTTTAGTTAGGAAAAATGGTGAAAAACATGATTATTTTGCTACTCTCACACATTCATACCTGTTGATGTACTACAGTTTCTTTTTTTGTATAACCACATTTTGCAACTCAGACTTGAAAAGTTCAGATAAGCCACTGATACTCTCAACAGATTTTTCAACTCAACTGTGTTTCTGAAAACTTTTATTATTTCTGTTTTTCATTCCAAATGTATCAAGACAATAAATACTTAGGTAGAAACCATAGATAGGTTGAAAGAGAAACCAAGAATACCTGGGAAGGTAGAACACCTTCGTCAGAAAGTTGTTTCTTAGGTGGTTGACCTGAGACAAACTGCCTGAGCAAGAGTCCACACCAGTGTCTCCTGTGGGTGTGGCAGCAAAGGAGTACCAAGAAGACTGTGGTCTTTAATCTGTCAAGTTTGAGGCTCACTTGATCTGAAGTACAAGAAAAATCCCCAGTCTTCTGGGCACCATCCCTGAGAATGAGCCCAGATCAGAGAAACTGCAGTGGGTGCCAACAGAGGAAAGCAAGGGTAAGATGAGAGAAGCCACAGCAGATGGATCACCTGATGCCCAGAGAACAGCCCAGGAGCCAGTGACTCTCCCTGGCTGCCGTAAAAATATGTAAACCATGCTGCGTACAGATGTCAATGAGAGAGTAATTAAGGAGATACAACAAGGAGAATTTAAACACTCAGTGCATAGCAGTACCTAAGTTTTAAGTAATTATTTATGCATTTAAATACAAAAATAAAATTCTCGAAGTCATCAGCGTATTTTACAGCACTCATGCTTTTGTTAATTATATCTTAAATAAATTTGCATATAATTAGAGGATATATATCCAAACTTGTCCAAAATAGTCCCATTTTATGCCTCTTGTCTCAAGATAAATAATCATTCCTATTTTATAATCAAAGTATTCCATTTTGGACTCTAATTATAATAGGTTATTTAACTTAATCATATTTTCTTTGTATTGTGCTTTTATAGTGTCCAAACAGATTATACTTTTATAGGTAATATATAATACATCATTAATGCATGATGAATATATCATATATGTCATTCTTGACCTTTAAAATACGTGAAAAATTATTTTGCTGTAAGTTCATTTATCATTTTACTTAAAGCCATTCTCTATATCAGTTTTTAAATTAAAGCTATCATAGCATCATACAGAGGATTCTAGCATAATTACTACAAAGAATGAAGTAGCCTCCTGAAGATGAAACAAACAGTTCTAGCCCATTAAACGCTGACCCACTTGTATTCCTATTGATCTAGCATCTAGTCAGAGTAATCCTGTAACTGCAGAAGAAAATACCAAGCTAGTTGCAGTAGATTTCCCTTTTAGCAGTTCTGAAATTTCAGGTGTTCACCTATGCTCCTGTAATCTGACTCCTGTGCCCAGCTATTTCTCATTTCAGCAAATAACAATAAACAAATTCCACTACACAAGTATTTTACTTTATGGCAATTGGAACAGAATAAGCAAAACATTTTAATAACTTGAAGATTTCATTATAATAAAACTCACTTATTGTTTCCCAAAATGATTCTCTTACCTAACATGAATGTTCAAAATTGAGAGCAAAGAATAGACAACTTTAACTATCCATGTTGCTTGGCATCTCTGGTAATGCCATTTGCCAGGAATTTTTTACAGGGATATAATGAATATTGTCATATGGAACCAAATTGTGTCAACCACAGTGTGCCCTGTAATTAAAAAGATTCATCACAGGAGTAAATTGGAGTACACAAGAAAAACCATGTTTTTAATCATTAAAGCAGTGGCACAAAGGATAGGATTTGGGTGGGCACACGTTACAAAGGAAAAACAGCTGCACACCTGCTTCATGTTTTATGAACATCATGAGTATATTTGATACTCAATTAAATAATCATAATTATAATTTAGGGGCTGCCCTCAAGAAAGAATATCTTACCTTTAATTATCTGTCCAGGAGTTACAACTCTGTTTTGCATATATATATAATGAGCAATTATGTTTAATCATAACACAATAAACCAAATTTTAAAACTACCTTGAAGGCATTTTCTAAAATAAGTAATAGACCCATTCATGCAATGTAATGTTTATCTACCTTTATTTTTATAGGAAGCTCTTACATTGATTATATATATATTAGTCAAATTATATCAGTTGTAATTAATGACTAGAAGTGGCCCACCATTGTGGAAATTTTCATTTCACTAAAAAAAGGAATTTGAACAGTGTGTAAAGGAAGTATGTTATTACTACTAACTTTCACATTTTGTTAGAGGCTTTGCGTGATTTACAACTTTTTGAACATTTCTCCCGAAATTAAATGTTTCCTTTCTCTCGGGCCTCACCATAAAATAGTTATGTAACTCTGGCTAAGTTCCTGAATGTCTGTTTTCTCAATTTCTCATCCATAAAATGAGAATGATAGTGATATCTATTTATCAGGATAATTTTAAGAAGTAAATTAGTTAATAAATATAAATTTCCTAGAGTAATACTTAGCACATAGTAAGAGATCAATAAATGTAGCTACGGTTTTGAAGATAAAACCAAGAAATAGAAAGGCTAAATCATTTATCCAAGGTACATGCTAGAACGAGATAGTTTAAAAGCAGTAATCAAATTTAAATTTATAACTTATAGGCTGATTATGCTAAAACTCATTATATGATGCTGTGTTTTTGTTTTTTAAATGCTTCCTCAATGTTTTTAAAAATGAATTATTCATAAGAGTGTCTATTAACAAAAAAGGCAACTGTTAACAAATAGAGAAAACAGACTAACATATGAAAAACAGTGAACAGTCTAATGTTACCTTTGGTTATTTGACTTTCTACTAGTAGGGCTTTGGGTGATTTAATCACCGCAGAGATCGTGGAAAGAGGAAATTAGGATTCAAAAAGCTTAATGAGTTTGCAAAGTCTTCCTGATAGTGCAAACTTGGATCTAGATACATATTCCTGATGTCAACTTCTGTGTTTTTTTCTATTTAACTACAGATTTCTCTATCAACCTATACCATGTCCCCACTAATGTCCAATAAAAAGGCACATACACACCAGTGCACACACACACATACATACATGCACATATACAAGCATAAATGTGCCCCCCCCACATCCATATCTGCATTTATGGTGTTGGAGTTTCATATATTTATGTCCTGAACCATCCATTATTTCCTTTTGTGACTAGTGATGTAGCTAACAGCCAAATTGGTGGCTGAATCAGCACCAAAACAGACTCCCCAGTGACTACTAAAATGCGCTCTTAAAGCAACTTCTTATAGTCTCCATTCCATAATGGAGATCAAAGATCAATGACAAGACCTCATTTCAGGTGACAAAGACATGAGCTGATTTATTCTCTATTCAAAGTGAGAGCTCCTCTTCACTTCAAAATGTTTAATCCTGTACATCAGAGATCCTCTTTAATTTTACACTAACATTAAATCATGTCTTTCAAAAGCTAACATCAAATTATTCTTTTTTTCTCAGATTATTTAACCCTCTCCATCATAAAATGTTGTCCCTACTGTAGTCTGTATTTGCTTATACCAAAGATCTATGATGCTTCACTATGTTTGTTTAGATGTCTATCTCCCATTCCTAAATAGTAATCTCCCTTTATGGACTGTCTGACTTGGTATAACCAGCATGCAGTATAGGGAGTGGTGCATAAAAGATGTTTTTGAATGAAGGAGTAAATGCATGAAAATGTAAATATGATGTTAAAGAAACTACTTGATATCAAAAAGTATATGGTTATAAAAAACTTTCCTGAAGACATTACATAACTATTTAGCCTTCATATGTAAAATGAACATTATGCAAACATGAGTTATTATTTGTATTCTACTTTCTATTAAACTTTGATGAAGACGGTATTTTTCCCTTTAAAATACAGCTCTAATTAATTCTACTTCTTTTGACCTCCACTAACCCCACCCTAGTCCAAGAGTCATCAACTCTCTAATTATTGAGCATAACTAGTCAGTCACAGATTGTTATATATACTTTAATTGAGTTGGGAATACCAGAAATTCTGGATATATGGCTCTCTCTCACTAGAAATATTTTTAGTCACATTTACTTTCCAATCTCTTCCTTCTTTTTATATTACCTCATACAAGTCTATAATTAGTATTTACCACATAAATCAGGTGCATTACACTAAACTAAGTTGTCTTAATCTCTGTTATAAAATTCCTGCTGCAGTCAAAAACTAGATACTCCCTGTGTTTCCTTGGATGAATTATTAACTTATCCACTCTGCTTCCTTCATTTATACCCCTCCCCAGGTGTGAGCTTCTCTATACTCTCCAGGAAGATTTTATACTTTGGAAGCAACAAAGCATACTCCCCTGATGCCTGATATTGTAATGAAGACATTTGAAGAAAGTCTTCCAAGGGAAGATGAAGAATTATTTATGTAACTATATGCCCTCCCTTCTGAAGCCCTCGGGAATATCTAAAATAGCATAATATTGTCTCACAATCTAAATGGATTAATTAAATTTGAAAGACTTGACTTGATGATGACAATAATTATACTTGAATCAATGCTTCTTCTATCATCTTATCCCAGGGGTTCACAGAGACTACATCACGCAACTTCTTCTGGGATATTTAGCAGCAAAGGAGCAGATCAAAATAATTCCTTTCCTTTACTTAATTTAAAAAAAAATGTGGCCTCCATTTATTTTAAAATAATCTTAAAACATTTAACTTAGATTATACACACACATACACACACATAAATATGGTAGAATTTCTAGAAATAGACATAACTTCTTTGGGGATTAACTTAGCTAATTTATTAAAAGTATTTGCATTTGCTCATTAAACAAGAAGTACAAATATACAAGAGTTAAATTTTTTTGAAGATATGCAGTTCTATTTGAGAAACGGACATCAAATGAAAGCTCTAAAGGGGGTGGTTAGTGTAATTTATCTGTAGATAAAACTCATTCAGTGTTTCAGTGCCTATACTTACTCTGAGGCACTGGTCTCATTAGGGAGGGAGAAAATAGTGCCCTGTATCTCAAGTTAATCCTTTGAAAGTACAAGATCCTCAGAGGGAGTAATTGAAAGTTCTTTATATCATTTTTGCCCCATGGATAGAAAATAATAAATGAAATTTTATACTCAAAGTTTAATTTCTATTTGAATATTTTAAATTTGTCAATATCTTCAATTAAGTCAAATAAAACTGGGTCTCACAGGAAGTGTTGTCATAGTTTCTATATTTTAAAAAATATCATTAAAAATAATAGCATAACAAAAGCAAATCTGTGACTATGTTATTACTGAATATGAATGAATTCAGGATAATTATAAATTACAGTCAACCACAACTATTTATTATATTTCAACAATTCACAATTATAAAATTCAAATTAAGTATTTGTTCATTCATTAAGTCAAAATGCAAGAAAATTTTGATATTTCATTTCCATATGGAACACCAGCTACTGAAAATGAGCAAAATATTGACATATCAGGCTAATAATTCCTATCTGGTTAAGTTTATACAAAAGGTGACACTTGACTAGTTGTTTAAAGAAGTTCTAAAAACCTTCCCTCTCCTTTGGAAACAAAAGCCAAGTTCAAATTTCTTTTGTTTTCCCTTCTAGGCTCATAAAAGCTTATCCTTTATGCCTCTAACTCCCTCCCTCCACACACCCCTAACAAATGCAAGTACAGTTAGTCACCTTTGAATTATGCCTAAATGCTTCTGGCTTGTTCAATACGGTTTAGTCATCACAATATGCACTAAATCATAATAATGACAATTCTAATAATAATAAGCTAATATTTAATGAATATTAAGCTCTAGGCACTGTGTGAACTGCTACATATGCATCACTCAATTTTAATACTCATAACAACCCTGTGAGCTAATATTATCATCTCTCTTTTACAAATAAGTAGACAAGGCTTAGAGAAGTGGAGTAACTTGCTTAAGGTCACAAAACTAATAATTGACAGCTTTGGTATTCAAAGCTGGGTCTATCTTAACTACTATGTTATATTGCCTTTCTACATTATTTAACAATAAAGGCTGTTGCTAAATTGAAACTTATAGGAACTTAGATCTTGTGTCTACTTCATCATTTATTTCCCATGCCCTAGAACAGAGTGTGGTGCTCAATAAACATCTGTAGAATGCATGAGAGTATCCATTATACTGAGTCTAAAATATTCTATAATTGAAAAGTCAAGGTTACTATGTCCTATGAATTCAAAAGCAGAAATCATGGTGTTGTGGTATCAATCTTTTCTTTTTTTTTTTCCCTCTAACTCATCACCCTTAACTAACCTTCCTCCAATATAACATTTTCTCCCATGAATCATCTTGCTTTTGTTGTACTGTTTTTTTCACTTTTGAGCAGATCTTCATTGCCTCTTGCTTACTAAATAGTCACTCTGATTTCATTTTCTGGCAATTTATTCACATTCTCTGTAATCTTTGGTAAGTCAGTTAACATTTAGCTTTCTTTGTTAGAGGAGAACAGAAAATAATACATCTATTAAAATTTTTTTTTTCACCTAAAGGAAATTTCTGTGTTCACTGAAGAATGGACCAGCCAAGCCCCTCATCATCCATCGTCTACAACTAAAGAACCGTGCCTTGCATTCCTTCATAGGAAGGGAGAAATTAGTAGAGGGAACATGCTGGAGAAGACAAGATTTTCCAATGTAGTGAGCATGCTATGGGAGAACGCAGGGCCTTTGAGCATGCTTATCCTTTATAAGAATCAGGAACCTTGTCTGAAAGATTTTTTTTTATCTTTTTCTTTTCTCTACTTTCCTTTCTTTCTTCCTTCTTCCCTTCCTCCCTTGTTTCTAAATAGTTTCTTTCTTTATTCTGACTCCCTAAAGTGGTAACCACAGGTTTCTCTCTCTCTCTCTTTCTCTCCCTCTTTTGAGCACACATGCTTAACTACTTTACTTTTAGTCTACGTTCACCAACTTTCAGACTTACAAAAACAAAAATCCAAGTCCCACACACATAAAAAATCATGTTCATCTTTCTACCTAGCTTTATGAGTCATAATTGTATGTCTCCCATAAAGGAAAAAATCCATGTAAGAGAATGACAACATTATTTTTCACTACATATCAGTAATTAAGATCAAAGTTTAAATATAGTTGCAGAAGTCATCACTAAGTTACTAAACTTCATTTAGGATTATTTGTTAAATAAGATTTAGCAAAAATATTTATTTTTCTACTGGTCTATTAGTTCTATAACAATCTTCAAAATTATGTTCCAGAACTTAATAATGATTCCTATACCCTACACTTTTAATGGATTCTCCTCTCCCTATCAAGCTACCCTCTGAGAATCCACTGATAATTCATATTTTCTGACCCACCAATATTTATAACATTATGGAAAAAAAAACCCTACCTGAGTTGGATTTATGTCCAGCTCCTCCCAAATATCTGTTCCTACCAGTGGCACTAAAAGATACTTTGGGGAAGGAAATGGCTTTGTCTTTTAAAATAGCTTCCTTGTCGAGGTATATACACAAATATTCTTATGCTACCTTAAATATTGTAATCTAGTGTTATTATCCTTGAATAATATTTTGTGATTTTTTCCCATTGATTCCTTATAGAATTTTGTTAGATTTATCCATAGGTTTCTTATCTTTAATATTTATCTTATATAAGGGCTCTTTTCTCTGTTATATTCTCTGTAAGTTTATAAAAATATCATTCCTTTTCTTACTGTGCTTGTAGTTAGCAAAATTGCTATGCTCTCAGTAATTCTAACAGCTGGTTTTGTCTACAAATTCCCTTGGATTTTCTACATAGATACTCAAATCATCTAAAATGAGATTAGTTCTTTCTTTCCCACTCTTAACCTCTTATTTGCTTGGCTAAGTCCAATCTGCTTGTTTGCTGTTAGATCCATTTGCTGGTTACTCTTGTTTTCTGCTCTGTACACAGGAAACTCTGCAAACTACATGTCACAGGCTTCTTTGCCAACTGGCTAATACCTTGCTTGAGCCAAAGTCAGACACTGAGATGAGATTAAACAGTAATAGAGAATCTGGAACATATACCCCCTCTCTCTGGTTTGTACTGTTTCCAGCAGCACTGCCTCTCCTCCGTAATCCCAGCTTCTACAAGATAGCCCCTCTCTCTGTGGTGATAGCTCCCACAGATGCTACCTTGGGCCTAGGTTTCACTAGATGGCCCCAGATCTTTGTCTTGAATAACACCATTTGTCCATCAAGTCTTAGCCTTAGGAGTGGTAGCCTCTGCATACTGTTGCTACCTCTGGTTTGCTTCACCATGCTTTCTTCTTCTTTTTTTTTTTATTTGCTTGCTTATTTTGTTTCAACTCTTTCTACAACTTTGTGACTATTTAACCTTTTAAAATGTTCTCCAAAGAACTAACCATTATATAGATAGAGTTTGTTTTTCCTACCAAACCTTGACTGAATCAGAGGGCACCTGTTTCCTTGTTGTCTTAGCTTGGATTCCTAAAATGCAGAGCATAAGACAAGAACTTCCACAGCTGTTTTATTTGAGAGGTAACCCCAAGAAGCTAGTAAGAGACCGTGGGGAGTAAAAAGGGAAGGAAAAGAATCAAAATAAAGGTTAAGTTTTGAGGTCATCTCTGTAGGCAATGAGACTCAATTTTTCTAGGACCTCCAGAAGCTTACAGAATGTCTTCAATAGTTATCTGACCCTCATCTCCCTTTGGTCATGGATTGCCCCAGGGGTGTTAAATCTGTCATCAGTCTGCACCAGTGCAAGGGCTGTGCACATTCTCACTAGCATATGTAATTTTAAAGGAAGCCTGAGCAGAAAATTAAGACATCAGGCGTGTGCTTGAGGCAAGATATTATGAAAGCACAAAAAGTCAAAACGTCAAAACCAACACAGAACTGCCTACCCCATTTCTGGTCAGTATTAGGGTTGTGATCATGGGAATGTAAGGCAGAGCACCAGAGGTTTCTGGTACATTTATAACAAGATTTTTGGTAAACTTGCTATAAAAATAAAATTCCCTTCTATTCTTGGTTTACCAAGTGTGATTTTCTTTTTTAAAAAAATTATTGTTGATTTAAAAAGAATTCTGTGCCAGTTAAGATCATTATTTATGGGTTTTTTTCCTTAGTCTACTGGTGTGATGCACTATAATTACAGGTTTTCTCATGTCATACTATGCTTTCATTCCCAGGTTGAACCCAATATGTTTGTGATACACACACATGCACACAAAGTTGGATAAGGATTAATGAAATTTTAAGAAGATTTTTGCACACCAACATTCAAAAATTAGATTGTGGTAGGCAGAATCATGTCCACCCTTACCTCAAGATATCCACATCCTATCCTCAGAATCTGTGAATATGTTGTTTCAAATGTTAGAGACTTTGTAGGTGTGATTAGGTTAGGGATCTTGAAATGGGGAGAGTATCCTGGATTATCCAGGTGGGTTCAATCTAATTAAACGGGTCCTTAAATGTGGAAAAACTTTCCCAGCTCCTGTCAGAGGGAAATGTGACTATGGGAGAATGGTCAGAAAGAAGAAATGTGCTGGCTTTGTAAATGGAGCAGGGAACTAGGAACCAAAGTGTATGGGTGATCTCTAGAAGCCGAAAAAGGCAAGGAAAGTGATTCTCTTCTACAGCCTCCAGAAAGGAAGGCAGTCCTGATACACTTTGATTTTATCTCAGTGAGACCCATGTTGGATTTGTGACCCACAAAACTGTTAGAAACTACATTATATGAAACTGCTAAATTGGTGGTAATTTGTTAGAGCAGCATATAATACTAACACTGAGATTGATCTAAAAGATTCCTACTTGATATGTCCTCTCCTTATTTTGATAGTTTGATAGTTTTGATAAAGTTTATTCTGGCCTTAAGTATTGTGTTGGAGAGCTTTCTTTTTTAATACCAGTCTTAGATTTTGTATTACTTGGAGGTTATTTTTTCCTTAACAACTTTGTAAACCCACCTGTAATACCAGCTGAAACATGAGTCATTGGTGCAGGTAGGTTTATTTACTAGCTCAATTTCTTCTATGATTATTTGTTTACTAAGAAATTATATTTTCTTATGATTTATTTTTCTTAAGATAAAAGGTCATTTCATCTTTTTAAATATGATTTTTTCATAATTATTTTTCTCATTTTTCTCTTGATTATTCTTACTAGAAGCATATCAATTTTATTACTCTTTTTGTTAAGAACTAGCTCTTGATTTTGATTATCTGCTCCAATGATCCTGGTTTTTAGATCATTGAGAATTTTTTTTCTTTCTACTTTCTTTGGTTTATTCTGTTAAAATATGTCTAGTTTTTGAGATGAATGCTGAATTTATTTATTTTCAAACTTTTTAAAGCTAAATCATGTTAATGCTATAAATTTATTTCTAATTATTACTTTCATTCCATTCCAGAATTTTGATATGTGGTAAGTTTATTTTCATTCAGTCATAATGACTGTATTATTTTCACCATAATTTCTTCTTTTTTATTTATTGAGGTATAATTAATACATAAGATTATATTAGTATCAGACATAAAACAGAATGATTTGACATTTGTATATATTGTAAAACAATCGTCACAGAAGACTAGTTTACATCTGCTCATTACGTACTTACAATTTTTTTTTCTCGTGATGAGGTCTTTTAAGATCTACTCTCTTAGCAATTTTCAAATAGGCAATACAGTATTAACTATAGTCATCATACTGTACATTACATCCTTATGACATTTATTTTATAACTGGAAGTCTGTACCTTTTGACCCTCTTTACCCATTTCACCTACGCCCCCCTTCCAACCTCTCCTAACCATCAATCTGTTCTCTGTATATATAAGCTAGTTTTTTGTCTGTTTTTTTAAGATTTCACATATAAATGAAATCATACAATATTTGTCTTTCTCTGTCTGACTTAGTTTACTTAGCATAATGCCTTCAAGATCCATCCATGTTGCTGCCAGATGACAAGATTGCATTCTCTTTTATGGCTGAATAGTATTCTGTTGTCTATATACCACATCTTCTTTATCCATTCATTCATAGATGGACATTTAGATTGTTTCCATATCTTGGCTATTGTAAATAATGTTGCAATGAATGAGGGGGGCATGTATCTTTTCAAATTAATGTTTTCATTTTCTTCAAATAAATACCCAGAAGTGGAATTACTGGATCATATGCTAGTTCTATTTTTAATTATTTGTGAAATCTCCATACTGTTTTTAATAGTGGCTGCACCATAATTTCTTTTTAACCCATGAGTTTTTGGTGATGGATAGATAGATAGATAGATATGAGATTTTATAGCTATTTTAAAAATATTTCTTGTATTTTGGCCAGAGATTAGGAATGTTATACATGTTATTTGAAATTTGTTGAAACTTCCTTTGCAACCCACTGTATGATCAATTTGGGTAAATGTTGAATAATGTTTTGCAAGTTTAAATGTTCAAATCAATGTATATTCTGTATTTACTGCAGGCAAAGTCCTCTATACATTGTTGAGATAAAATTTGTCAACATATTCTATATTCTTATTAGTTTTCGTCTTCCAAATCCTTCATTTTATGAAAAAATATGTATTGAAACTTCTACTACAGTTATGCATTTTTTCAATTTCTCTTTGTAATTCTCTCTTTTTATTTTTATAATGTGAAGCTATACAGTTCACAAGGGTCTCATGTTCCTGTAGGTAGTGTTCATTATTGCACTGTGTTCTATTTATAATTATACTTTTTACTCTCAATATTATTTTGTAAATATTAATATTGCTGATACACTATTATTTTAGTTGGCAATATTTTAACCTTTTTAGACTCAATTTCTCTATTTAAACCTCCAAAGAATAATGATATTTTAGCGACTATTCTCAGCATTTGAGGAGTGAGTTCTGGAATATCCTGCAGACTTGAGCCAGCCGACACCATAGCCGTGGGCAAGATTGAAACTGTAAAACTCTATAACAACTCTTCTTAAACTACCTAGTGGAAGAATGTGTTTCAGATTTCACTGAAAACAAATAGACTATAAGATGCAGATTTCCTCAGTCACTCATTTTGCAAATATACCAACATATTTACATCTCTATCCATCATCATTTCTTCCTCTGAACACCAAGAAAACCTGTCTTCTGAGGTCAACCCTTCTACCTGTGTTCCTGATAAAAATCTGCATCACAGGAACATGCTCCCTTAGCTACCCAACCTGCTTTCTCTTGTATGTTTAACTTCTCCCTCTCTAACTCACTTCTTCCCCAGTGTGATAAGAAAATTTATTGATATCACAGGTCCTCTACAACTCTCCAGTGAACCCCAAATCTCCCACCATCTGCTCTCCTCTACTCCCTAATACCTTCTCTCCTTTTATAGACAAGCTCCTTCACTATCTACAGGATATCACCTCTCAATCCTCCAGGATCTAAGTTTATATTTCAAAAAAAAAAACTAACACTGAAATTGTTTAGCTCAATTTACCTATACTTTTCTACTTTCAAATCTGATGCACTGTTAGGTTCTCATCAAGAAAGCCCTCTGAAATATTGATGTCTTGATATTCTCACTTCACCTGGCTTTTGAAATAATATTTTCCTAGTTTCCTACTTCTTTCCTTTCCCTCAGCAGCACCACCATCATTATAACCCCTCAATCAAATGTTATTCCACAATGTTCTGTCTTAGAGCTCTTATCTCATATTATATATACATTTTGTTGATATAGTTTTACTATGTTAACTTTTATATCTATATTCTATCTATACATATTCTTTCTATGTTCTCTCTATAGAATATAGATATATTCGATATTTTGATGACTTCTAAATCCACACTTCTGGCTTCGTTCTCTCTTCCAAGTTTCTGGGGAAATATATGGCTTTTTGACAAAAAAAAAAAAATAGCCCACATTTACTGGACTATTTTATATTTGTGATGAGGATAAATTTGAAAGAAAAATAAGGAAATGATGTTTGACGTCAGATTTTGGCAGACTGTGCCAGTCAACCAATTCAAACTCTACTTAGTAGGTAATGAAAAATGATCCAGTGTTTTCTGAAAATGATACTGACACACTTGATGGATAACACACTTTAGAGAAAGTCTTGTATCACCGTATGGTAAACAAATTAGAGAAAGAAACAATAGAAACGTCAAGCTATGAAATGGGCATAAGGAATCAAAGGCCTAAAGTTGGATGGCAAGAGTAGAAATGTAAAGAGAGGGAAAGCTTCTAAAGAGTTTATAAAACTCAATATATAGTAATAATATGACTATTGGAGTGTGAGAAAAAAGGAAAGAAGGACTAAGTAAAATGCTTAATATTCACTCTGGCTTAATAGGAAAAGAACATGCCAATAAGAAAAAGGATTAGTTCATTTTTGTCTCATATTTAAGGTATTAATGAGACATCTCAGTGAAAAAATTCTGCAGGCAATTAGAAAAGTAGTTCTGATATTCAAGTAAGAAGTCATGCAAACACAAAAATTAGGAAGTTACTAAAGCTGTTGGTGGATGTTCCATAAATGGAAAAGGTCCTCTAGAGAGAGTATATTAGAGCAAGTGCATTGAAAGTAGATTCCTGGAGAGTGACTGCATTTGTATATAAAAGAGAGGAGCCAATATATGTGAAAACATGGCAGCAATCACAGCAAAAGAGAACACAGCATTAGGCAAGCTAAGGAAAGAGAGTGCTCCAAGTAGGAGCTTATGATCAACAGAGATAAAGGTTGTAGAAAAATCAGTGCATAGGAGGTTTGAAAAAGGGCTTTGGATATAAAACTTTTTAGAGCAACACTGAATACCACAGGGTATGTATTTTTTCATTTATTCGAAACTCATCTATTGAAGTTCCATGAGAGTATGGCAGCAGCTTTTCCTGATTGAAGGTTAGCACCGCGGCATGCGGAGGGCACTCAAAAGGTACTGTGCCTTCTATATGAAAGACACAGTAGGTCCTGGAAATAAAGCAAGTTTACTAACCTCAAGGGTATCCTAACTGGAGAGAAACAGCTATTCTTATTTTAGGTAGAAATAGCTATGTAAGTGAATCAGTGCACTAAATGTACACTTCACTGTAAAAAAGACACTGTAGGTACTGTGGAAAAAAACTATTTTCAGTAATAAAAAGTCTACATTGAGACACTGATATGAGACCTGAGTCTCAAAAATAAATAGAGTGAAACCTAGGAACTGCTTAGGTATGAGGAGAGATAACGCTGAATAGGTAAGTAGAGGCCAGAACATGAAAAACATTGTACACTCTGCCATGTGGACCATAGTAGCACCTTAAGAAGAGGAACCATTTTCCAGAGAATATTTTAAAATATTAACAATTTTCCCCAATGATCTTTTTTCCCAATAGCCTTGTGTCCATCCAAGCAGAAAGCTATTCTGTACAAATTGCCAAGATAAAGGAAGGTAAACCTACATCCTGGGTAGAGAACCAGGGAAGCAGCAATATTCCAGAAACAGAAGATGCTGCTTAGTGTGTTTATAAGATAGGACCTCAGATGTCTTACTGAGATCCTCTGTGCTCCTGCATGACAGAAGAGCAGCAACATGATTGCTGAACACACAAGAATAGGCAAAACATGTAGAGTTCTGCTAGACCTAAAAGGACCTTGTGGACAGGGTTTTGAGGCATCTCCAAAGACACCTGTCTGGGCAGATAACAAAGAAGACAAGATGCCCCCCACCTTTAGTAGACTTGACTGTACATAAGTAATATCAGCTTCTACAACTCAACTTGCTCTTTTCATTCAGATTACAAACAACTTCAGTTCTTTCAAATAGTAAAAATCCAACAATAACACACAAACCCTCCCACTGATTCTACATTTTCTTGAAAGAATGGCTATATTTATTTTCTCACCACTCATTCAACTCACTAATGTGTTATATAGATGTTCCTTAGTATTAGAAACAAGAAGGAAGTCTCTTCATAGAGAACAACGTGGTTGTTGCCAGAGGAAAGAGGGTGGGAGGATGAGTGAAATAGTTGAGGGAGATTAAAAAGTTCAAACTTCCAATTATAAAACAAACAGGTCATGGGGATGTAATGTACAGCACAGGGAATATAGTAAATAATATTGTGATAAATTTGACAGAGAGTAATTAGACTTATTGCGGTGATCATTTGTTGTAATGTTTAAAAATACTGAATCACTATGCTGTACATATGAAACTAATACAATATTGTAAATCAATTATACTTCAAAAAGAAGAAAGAAAGAAAAGCTGTTTCCCCTGGGGTTGGTAAACTGAGAATGTGAGGTAGCAGCGGCCTGAAGCCATTTTTCTTCTTCATGTGAAGAGCAAGAATGAAATGAACACAAAGAGTAGAGCCAACCACTAGAGAGAGTAAAAGAAAGAGACTGAAAATTTATATGGGCACCTAGATCCATCCATACCTTAAGCTAGTAGCCCTGGAAACTTTTTTGTTTCAAATCTACTAACCAATAAATTATTTTTGCTTTAAAAAAAGAAGGAAGTCTTTCACGAAGAGGAACTATTTTAACTGAGCTTAATTGGCTAAGTCAGATTATGTTTTGACCTACTGAAAGGAAGAATGGATATTAAAATATCCCCAAGGAGATTATATTGTATATATCCTTCTATACTGTTTCTCAGTACAATGATCAAGTACTTATGTGCAAAATTATATATTATAAGATTTCATTGATTAAAAGCCAAATTAGACATCTCAGAGTTAATATTGAAGAGGCACTCTCTGTAAAAGATGGTCTAATACTGTATTGAAATAAAAATGTCTTTGACATATTAGGAAAATTGTGATCATTCTTTTCCTTTTTATGTCTCCCTTCACATCTGAATATACAATGTAAGTTGATAATACGTTATAAAATGACCTTCACAAATCTATAATAATGGCTGCCTAGAACAGATCATGGTATTATGGATTACCAAATGAATAATGATCAGGTTTAATGTAAAGGTATAGTGAAACTTATTCGACCCTGCCATTTATATCTGTCCTTCCAAAGAGTCACAGTAATATCTCAGTCCATTCATTCCCCACAACTTAATGATTTCTGATTTAGCACGTCTATATCAGCAGGGGGAAAAAAATCTCTGTAAAATTTAATCCTCATTAATAAAATTAAGCTAAATGGTAAGACAAAGCAGTAAAATTTCAGTGACAATATTTAATGTAGAACCTGATTTATCTGCCATACCAACCACAGATGGAAAGTGAGAGCATACCTGTGTATTTTAACCAAAAGAAACATGTTAAAGAAAAAAATTCATCTTTATCAAAATAATTAAAATAACTTTCTTTTCCCTAGAACACATTTTTAAGTGGAATTTAAGCATAGAGAAGTTCTGACATCTGGACAAAATTTAGTCTGTTTGAAAAAGATATATTTCTAGGGCTAAATAATCAGTGGACATTTGACTGTTTCAATTTACTAAAGCATCTATTCGAGTGAATTCACTATAGTTTGAGATTGAGGAATCAGGTAGGTTTTGCCATAGTCAAAGATATTAATGAACTTTAGAACTGAAGCAATGATACCACCAAAATAAAAATTAATAAAACAAGATCAGGATATTTCACATTAATAGTTTTATATAGTGTCCTAAAAGTTAACAAACTATATCAGACAAATTCCATATGTAGGATTTGCCTCAATTAAAGTGCTAAAGTAGACTGAAGCTAAATTTCCTCTCTGAAAGGAGTTAATATTTTTCCATTTTTGCTGCAATAAAGAATGATTCATATTTTAGCTTTCTATGTCATATTGCCAATACCGAATTTTTATTGTCTCCTCTACTATAAAGCATGTCCTCTTCTTGTCAAGTTCAAAAGGGCACCATGATGAACCTTGCATTTCTTCAGCTCATGATCATTTTCCTATCAACCATCTATCACAATACCACAGAGAGTGTCTTTCCTATGGTTACCACAATGAGGTTATTATATAATCAGCACTTAAACATGCTTAAACATCACTGCTCAAAATTGCATTTAACAGGAAAATTTTAAAAAGAGTCTTGCCTGTTCTGATTAATGATGTGCAATAAGATGTATATATACATCTTACTGAAGTGGGTCAACTTCAAACCTGAATCTAAATGTTGCTTTATAGTTTTATAAAACCAGTGAGATTTTATGCCTTCAGAGTAAGTTGATGTTCTGAGTAATTTAATGGGGAAATTGATGGAGAAAAATCAACAACTTTATGAACTGCAAATAGACCAGATGAACAAACCAGATGAACTATTAAGAGATTATCCTCTAAAGACACTTAAAGACTAGTCTATGAAACATAGTCAGCTTGCCAAGTGAATATCTTGTGGCCGAGATATGGAAAATCAGGGTCATTCCCTCTTCACCTCTCGTTTTTTAGGGTGACCTGAAAAGACTCAGTCTTGAAATTGGACTGCCCTGGGTTCAGTTTTGTGCTCTGCTGCTTTCTTACTAGCAATGTGACACTGTGACTATAATTTATATTGCTTGTCCTTTAGATTCATCACTCTTCAAAACATGCAAGCTTGGTGGGTGGATTAGACCATTTTTTATAAAAATATATAACTCACTTCTGGTGATTTTTAATCTGATGATAAAAATGGACATGAAGATAGTTTAAATAATGATATTAGTGAGGCTAGTTTGGCAATTCCAGTCTCTTGTCAGAGAACACTCCTGGATGTTAAATGTACATCAAAACATAAAGAACCATTTTGAGATACTCTCTAAGGTTATCCTTCGTGAGGAGCTTTCTAAACGGTCTATTTCCTAAATGAAAACTATTCCTTCAAGATTAGATAAAAATGTTTCTTATGTGCATGTAGAGAGAAATTTTTCTTTTTACGTTTATGTAGAGGTTGTGTTTCCCACGTAAAAATGAGAACAATTTCAGCCTCATAAAGCAAAGAAAAAGACCAAAGACAACTAAAACAGAAACAATTCCAACTAAAGAAACAGGAGTTGGTTTTGTCTTAAGCAACTAAAACCCAACTGAAGTAACTTTGGAATTGTCTATTTCAAAAGAGTCTAGTGGCAGCTACCACTAAAGAGGGAGACATGAACACTATCAAACCTCCCTTTCTGTTTTTGTTTGTGATCCATTTATCTCATCTCTCAGTTTGTCAATCTCGTATTTTAAATTTGGTTTTCTCCGTAGAACTGGAATCATGTTCACAAACATCCCTGGGATCAAATATTTCTAGCAACATTACACAGGAGAAAAACCCACCTTCCAGTATTAAAACTCCTAAGGACAGTTTCTAACTGCCCTAAGTTAGATTAATTTACCAGCCATGGGAAAATTATCAAAACCAAGTATTTGAAACACCAGAAATGTTCCAGAGTTGGATCATTTGATTATAACCGTCAGTGATTGGGAATCTGTTTTTCACCCTCCTCTGATAGAAGAAAATTTTAATCTGAAAAAAACTCAGTTTCCTGGGGTATAAAGTACTAGTGCCAATAAGCAAGGGAAAATATATAGTATAATAAGAGCATAAAATGTTGTATATTATGTATACATAAGCATATATTAATATAAATATATATATTAGAGTGAAAATCCCTTTTACGCTAATGTTCAGCAATGGATATATTCCTGTCCTTCAAATCATATCAGTGAAAAATAATATAACTTATAAAAATAATGATCATGAAAGGAAAGACAGTGGGAGCAATAAACAAAGTGGGTTAAGTCATAAAAGAAACAAGACTGATATACTGACTTTTAGATTCAAGAAAGACTTTTTTCCTAACAACTTCATGTATCTGTATGCATTTACATATGTATATAGATTATAAATTGTCAAAATTACTCTTTCAATACATCTATATATGTAGCCCTTAAATCAAATTTAAATTCATTTGTTCCTAAAGGACAAATTTAATAACCTTTTCACAAACTGCCTTAAAGAATGGTTCCCTGTACATGTTTATTCTCATAGGGTCAATGATGTATTATTACCTAGTCAGATGCTATGCTACATAAACATTATTATTAATTAAGGTATGTCAGCCACAAATAGAAAACATCACAAACAGTGGTTTAGAAAAAATGAGTTTATTTGTCTTGCACAACAAGAAGGCCATGGGTAGACAGTCCACTTTGGTATGGAAGCCCTAGCCATGTCACCAGACATCCATGCCCCTTCCATGGTCCCACTCTGTCACCTTTGGCTGTGGCTTTCATTCCAATGTTCACAAGAGGCAGTTATACTTCCAGGTATTCAGTCATCATATTGAAAAAGAAAAGGGAAAAAAGGGAAAGGGTAAAGACCAAATAAAGACCGAGCAAACAAGCTGCATTTCCTTTCATAAAGGATTTCCACTTTTCTGGAAGTCTAACTCAGAAACTTCTTGAAGTCCATTGGCCAAAACTTCATAATACTGACTTTCCATGGCCTCAAATTAACATGAGAGGATAAATATTTTTAATTAGCATATTTCACCCAAGGATGATTAGAGTTCTTATTAGTCAAGAAAAGTGTCAACTGGATAAGCAACTACGTATATTGAGAGTGTTATCATGACATAAATATGTCGCCTATAATTTATATCCCACAGAGGCATTAAACACATCTGGTGCTACAAGTAAAAACAATAATCAAAAACCATGGTAGCTACAGCCAGCTAATGCCTAAATTTTTTTTTTAATAAAAAATAACTTGCCAGTCCATGGGCAAAGTTGGCAGTCTGAAGAAGTTTTCAACATTCCACCCGCCTTTTAAAAATTCCATATACGTAATTTATGATGGAAGCATATCTATTTTATAGATTAGAAAGCCTACTTTCATAGAGTTCAAGTAATTTCCCCAAGTCCCACAGCTAGAAAATATTAGGGTCAAGAATTGAACCCAGATATTTTAAAGTTCACACCTCTCTTTTGTTTACCATGCTTCCCTTTCCATTCATACCTTTAGGCTGAACTATTTGTGCCATTTGTTTCTCTCTCAGGTGTACACTGATGTTCATTTCAACCAAACCCAAACCTTTAAAAAAGAAGTACAGTTTCGGGTGTATCTCATTGTGTAATTGGTTTTAGCCCTACTCTATTGGGGCTTTCAATCCCAAAGAACAGAAATGAGAAAAAAAGGGAAGCAAAACAGAAAAGAGGAAAAGGCAACACAAGAGAGTTTTACCAAGTTGAGTACTGTTCAGTTATCAAATGCAACCAATTGCTTAAATTTTAGAACCATCGTCCTTTAAGCTATATAAATGGCTGCTTCTCCAGACCGTTTATTGGATGAAGGGGTGACAGACTTTTATCTACTAGCTCTCATTTCCTGTTGATCAATGGTTTGCTCCTTGGAGCACTAATTCCCCTGTATTTTCTGATATTGTGAAACCAGTAGATTTCGTAGTGTCCTAGCACTTAATATCAGCAGGAGGGCCTGGAGCAGGAAGCAAGAAGTGTGTCATGGGTATGAAGTGAACTATTATAGGATTGGGTCTTTACATATTTATTTGGCGCATTTGCAGATTTTGTTAGTGCAGTATTACAGGGATAGAACATGTTACCTAATGTCCTGGATAGAGGTGAAACCAAAAGTACCTGAAATGGAGCACAAGAGTTGTGTAATACCCAAGAAGTTAGTGTTGAAGAAATCAGCTAAACAAAAATGACTGCTACCTCCCAGCTTCTAGGCTTGCTTTCTTTTCACAAAACTTATGTCTATTTGTAAATTTTTGTACAAAATAAAGAAACAAATAAATCTATCAGTAAATTATGAGATATTTTGATGAAGAAAATAATGTAGTCTATCTGGTAAGGTACCCAACCTCCAAAGCCAATCAAATGATTAGATAATCAGATTTAACATTTTAAGCTAAAAACATATTACTTATACAACATTATTCCACAAAATCTACAATTTTTTCCATGTAAACTGTGTAAATTTTTTAAAAAGCAATAGTTGATTTTTTTTAAAATAAAGTGAGCATTCTCAAAGAGATTTGCCTCAACACTAAAGTTATTCCATAAACTGGTGAATATTTTCATTGAATTATGTTTGCTTTTATATATTGATTTTACTCTGTGTATTTGTGTGTGTGTGTTGTTGGTCAGCCTGATAGGCTGATTTTGATCTTCATAATTGCATTTAAATTATGTAATTTGTATCTATAGTGGTCTCTTAGTTATGTTACCCTTACTTGCACATCAAATTCTTCTTTTTTAATTATTTACTTGACTTACACATCTCTGTCCCCTCCCCCCAGCTTATAGATATGCTCCTATTCTGTGCTAATAATTTTCATTTCAGCTATTTTTAATTTCTCTTTTAGAATAATAAACCATGATATATATGTTTGACAACAGGATTTGTAGTATGTCTGAATACTGATGCTCTAAAATGTCCAATTAAAGATAAGCATGTTCTCAGTAGAGTCTTCAGTAGAAATTTTAGTTTGTTTAGAGAAAGTAATTAATGCTTAATAGGCGAGGATTTGGGTTTTTTTTTAAGCAACTGTTTCCTGTCACAATTGACAGTAGCCTATTTAAATATGAGTCTGTATGGTAAAACACTTAATATATTTTTAATACATTTTTCTTCTATTAATAATCTTAACTTATTCCTTTAAAATATTTAGATAGAATATAATTCAGACCACCCATATGCAGTTCCATAGATATTTAAATCTCATTGTATTGCCTTTTACTGAACCACTTTTGCAAGCAATATTTCATAACAAATAATATTTCATGCTCTTTTTAATACGAAATTTCATAGTATGCCCACATTGCTTGATATGGAAATGGTGTTTTATTTTTAAATATTCTTTAATATTCTTTTTAGAGGAGTAAAAGGAAATTATTTTTATGTCAAGAAAAAAATTCTTAATACTAGGACAAGCATTTACCTTAGGCTATCATGGTTTCAATAGGTACATAATCCTCCTTTTATTTATTCATTTTTAAAATATTAATTGAACATAACTATGTAGCTGATATTAATATGGCAGCTGAGCAATACCATCCATAGAGATATGCATTCCTACCTCACCCTGCTATTTCCAAGAGCCTCTTTTGGCTCTGAATTTAAGCTCACCCCAAAAAACTTTTGGTTGAAATGGGCTCTTTTCACAGGTTTTAGATCTGTTTAAGCTATCATTTATTCCCAACTGAATTTGTTAATGTATGCTTCTATTTATAGAGTCCTAAAGAGGTAGAGCTGATTTTAGCTAAAGATGATAAATAATTCTTCTCATGCAATTATAGAGACAGACTCTTTTGATAAAAAATACCCAAATTTAAATGGTTAATTGATGAGGTTCACAAAGAAATAGCCAGCACTAGTGAATTCACAGTAGATAGCAACATTAAAACTGATTCTCTAAAAAAATAGTAAGGACTGATTGGCAGATAGCAGGTCTTTTTAACATAATAGCTATAGACGTTTGCAGTCTATTATTTTGTAGAGATTTTGTGCTTTTGATAATGAGGGATATAATCTAATGAGCAGATAATCTGCTACTGAGCAGATTATCACAGGAAGCCCACAAACAGCAGCTGAAAACCTTGAGTAAAAATGTTCTGCACACAGGTGAGAATCTGGAGATATTTTGAAACAAATTTGAGGGAAAGTTTGTATAGCCTATGGTGATTCCAAGCATGGTAAGATTTATATACTGTAGGACTCAAAAAAATGGTTTGGGGAAATAGGTCTTTGTGTAAATTGAGAGAGCTGTTTCTATTACTAGGTGGAACACTTAATGCCACAGCCACTTGATTATGATACATTCCTCAACTGATAACTGGGGATGGAAGAGACTGTCCTCCTCACTTCAAGGAGCCAGCTACTACCTAGGCAAATCAACTGAAATCCACAGTTACATTAAAGCCAGTAGGTATGAGAAATTGACCAAAAATAGCTTCTTTTTAGGTCCCTTTCAGTTTAATCCATAAAATCTTGGACTATAAGGCATAAACCTTGACAAATTTGTTGCTCTGTTTCTGGTATGGCAGAAGAAGTAGTGGCATCTGATCTCAAACTCTCTGCCTGAACCACAGGTGTCAGGGTGCTTGACAATCCCAGATCAAAAAAAGATGGAGATGAATAGAGTGAGATATCTCATCCTTAAGACTTACAGAAGGGCAGAAGTTGCAGAATCTGCTCTCGAGGATTCCTAGCTCATCAGATGTGGTTAGATACAACCAGAATGGATACAAAAGATGTACAAAACTCTAGACATGCTTGGAAGTCCTAGAAAATGTCTGGAATTCCTGTTGGTCAAGATGGGGGACTTGGAATATTCACGAGTTAGAATAACCTAGAAGATATGCTGAGATAGCAAACAACCCCAAAAATCTTAGGCGTTACTACAGTAAAAGTTTATTTTTAGTTTGTGCAAAGTTGGCTGAGGCTCTGAGCAACTCTTCAGGGCAACTGTTCTCTGTAGTAACTCAGAGATCCAAGCTAGAGAAGTCCTCAGCACGCTCTAGGCATCCTACCTAGAACACATGGTCTCCCCAGTCAGTCAATGTGGAATAGAAGGTCAGTGAGGAAATGTCGCCCTCCAGTCATTAAAGACTTTGGCCCTGAAATGACACATCACTTCCACTCACCAAGCCTTTGCCAATTCTGGTCACATGACACCACCTAACTACAATGAGAAGTCATGGGTGAGCAGTGGAAGTCTTTAAGGCAGATTATCAAGCTTGTGAGATATTGTAAATGTGACCTAATTTGTACTCAGGACAATAGAGCTTGGAAATACTAATAGATATAACCTCCACATTAAAAAGATTGGGGGATGGGGTGGGGTAGGGATGATTCAACTGCTCTCAGAGTTCTTCACTAAATGAAGAGCTTTTTTCTCTTGTTCACATAGATTAATATTTCTTACAATTTAAGGTTATGGCACTAATGATTCCAATTTGATATCCACTGCCCTAGGAGTCATTATGCAAGCAGAAATAAAAATATATTTATGACTACAGCTAAGCTCTAGTGAATTCTTTGACAAAAATCATAATTAGATTCTAGATGTTAACTTCCCTCCCCAACAAATATAAAAGTTTTAAGTTTAGAATATTTTAAGGTTTTAATAACTATCATTTTAACATCTGATAAGCCAGTAATCATTTTATATCCAAAATTTCTACTGTTACTTAGGTTTTTTATTGATTTTTATTAATACAGGGAAGGTAATATGAATGGAAAAACTGGAAAAAATTATGGTCAGCTTAAAGTCACCTGGTGTCAAGACTGTTAAACAAGTCATATTTATTAACTTAAATGCTTCTCCTCCTAATTATTTTTTGATAGATCATCATCCTTCTTTTCTTTTTTTTTTGTATTAGTTTTTTTTTTTAATTTTTTAATTTTCTTTTTTTTTTATACAGCAGGTTCTTATTAGTCATCAATTTTATACACATCAGTGTATACATGTCAATCCCAATCGCCCAATTCAGCATACCACCATCTCCACACCCCCACGGCTTTCCGCCCTTGGTGTCCATACATTTGTTCTCTACATCTGTGTCTCAACTTCTGCCCTGCAAACCAGTTCATCTGTACCATTTTTCTAGGTTCCACATACATGCGTTAATATACGGTATTTGTTTTTCTCTTTCTGACTTACTTCACTCTGTATGACAGACTCTAGATCCATCCACGTCTCAACAAATGACTCAATTTCGTTCCTTTTTATGGCTGAGTAATATTCCATTGTATATATGTACCACACCTTCTTTATCCATTTGTCTGTCGATGGGCATTTAGGTTGTTTCCATAACCTGGCTATTGTAAATAGCGCTGCAATGAACATTGTGGTGCAGGTGTCTTTTTGAATTATGGTTTTCTCTGGGTATATGCCCAGGAGTGGGATTGCTGGATCATATGGTAATTCTATTTTTAGTTTTTTAAGGAACCTCCATACTGTTCTCCATAGTGGCTGTATCAATTTACATTCCCACCAACAGTGCAAGAGCGTTCCCTTTTCTCCACACCCTCTCCAGCATTTGTTGTTTGTACATTTTCTGATGATGCCATTCTAACTGGTGTGCCTCCTTTCTTTTTTGAGGGGGAAACTTTTATGGAAGTTGTTACTGCACAGCTGTTATTTCTTCTAACTAATAATTAGCTCATTGTATAATTCAATCTGTTGTTACTTTAAGCCCAGGTATTTCACTAAGCTGCCAAAAGCATTATGTAACTTACTTATTCATGTTCATTTTTTGAAAACTGTGTGGAAATATATTCTGCCTGATATCAGCACAATTCACTTTTATATTTAACGATTTTTATTTACCTGTCTTTTGCCTCACTCTAACTCCTATCCTCATGGTATATCACTCTTGTTCAGTATTTTGGTGGACTTTATTAGTTTTGTGTTTTAAATATTAAATATCTTCCTATTCCTCAGCTCTCTGTTCTCATCTGTTAGTATAGTGTGCAATCTTGATTGTAGGGAAGACCAGACATGAGAGAGAGGTGGCTGGGTGAGATAGAATAAAATGAATCCAGTGTATCTAGGGGAAAGAATGGCTTGGGACATGACTGGACTTTAAGACATAAATAAGCATCCTTCTACCACGCAAAAGAGAGGCAATAATGTGCTATTTATGTTTCATCTTTATCTCCAATACTCAAATCTTCCTCTGTAATTATTTTCCTTCCCTCACAGACATGTATGTAACATAGTAATATTTTATCAAAAGTGACAAATAGCCAAGGATATAAAGTACACTACAGGATGCAGTGTATATACAGGATATGTGTGTGTGTGTACCCAATAACACAGCATGCCCATGTTAGTTACATGATACACACATAACACACACATAAAACCATCCACATCCACATATATCAAACACCCCCCCACACACACACACAAACCACACCCACAACATACCATATATTCACCCATATCACAAACATACACACAACAGAAATCACATTACACACATCACTCACCACACTCACATATGTAGCACCTATCCCACCCTCACACACAACACTCACACTCAGAATCCTGAAATCCACAGACTTTACATTACTAGCACAGATATGTATAAGGTATGATGGATCTTTACCATTCTTTATTTGTTGCACATTTGTGTTAAAAGGAAACTTTTGTTGTTTCCTAATAATACCTAATACCTAAAAATATTCTAATCTATATGTTTTCATATTGTTTTGTATGCCTTTGTTTTAAAAAAAATGATCTTTCACTATTCTCTTTGGAGTAGCCCAAGAGTATAATATTTGTTTACAAGATTTTGTAAAGAAAAAGTTAATTTTATTTTCCATTATTTTATTTCTCAAAAAAAGCAGCTAATTATTTCTAACATTGTTAAAAGTGTTACAATAAAATAATGAAAGTGTTAAATTAGTTCTTAACCTCATAAATGACTTTTATCATAATACACTTTAGTATTAAGAGTTATTGCAAAAATGAAAGTTGAGTCTTAAGATGAAATTATTACAAATATTAAGTTTAAAATATTAACCCCTTTATTAGATATTTGCTTCTGTAGGTTTACGGACACATAGTTACAAAAATGTAATCATGGACTTTTGGACATAGGCATCTTTATTCTGAAGATGTTTACTAAACTCATAAAATTATATATACCAGTTGACCAAAGAATCAGAAAATATTAAAGAAAAAATGCAGTGAGGGCTATGGTCATTGAACCAACTATATATTTTGCCCAACCTTTAATACTTATCATCTGCCTTCCTTCAGAAAAGAAAAGTTGAGAAGGTATGGATGGTCAGAGAGAAAGAGAAGAAAGCAAGCAAAAGGACATTAAGATATAATTTTTAATAAAAGGCATAATAGGCTTAGACTAAATTAGGAGGGAAAAGAGGCCTATATTTGCACCATTGTATCATAGCAGATTGTCTAGCAAAACAAAATGCTTAAAATTATAGAAGATTATTAACTGATACAGCAGTTCCCCTGGCTCAGACATCCGTCTTTGTACACATGCACACATCTACACACACACAGATACTTCCAGATATAAGTAGAGAAGCAAAGAAGTGTGATAGGCATGGTATAAGGGAACATGAGAGAATAACTTAAAACATACTTGTCTAAGGCTATTCATGACTATGATTCAGGTTCTCTTCTACTGTGAAAAAACAAATCCTGTTTTCTGAGTGTATACAATACTCCTAATGTGTTTTTCTATTTTTATGTTCTTGATGAAGCATTCTCTCTGGTGTCATACAGGATGACTTATCAGAACAGCACGATTAATCCTGATGATCAAAGAGGTGAAGATGTCTATGACAATCTATTCCTGGAGCTCACAGCAACCCAAAATATTATTGAATTAGATGATAGAAAAATGCCTGTGTTGTGTAGTCTTAAAGTCTTTTATCTGAATATGTCAGAATATATAGATGGACCATGAATCTCCCAAGCATGCCAGATACAGTTGTAAGGAAAGTGGCCCCAACAATTTTATTTCAGTTACTGTCATTGTTTCATCTCCACTCCTTCATAAAGTTTCTATTTCTTATTCTGTATGCTTTGCTTGGCAAATGAAGCCTTTTGCTACAAAAGCTACAGAGGTCTGTACTGGGGAATGCTGTACTAGCTGGAAAGTAAACACGTAATAGCACGGCTCGGAAGAGATTCCTAAATTCTGAAATAGATGATGAGAACCCGAAAAAATACAGACATACTATTCAGATTAGCATCAAATTAAACCAATTTAAATTTCTTTTTTAATATAAATTTAGGAAGATCAGAGAGAAGGGCACATCGCTCAGCTCAAACTGATGACTGAACAACACTTCCCAAGCATCTGATTTCCTTATGGAGTTCAATACCTATCTCAGAATTGGAAGAACAGTAGACTAGGATAACTGCATGGCCAGTAGAGCAAATCCCTCTTCTAACTCAAATCTCTATAGAGGTTCACAATAAACTACTAGCACTGTAAGAAAAGTGGGGGCAAGTAAGTGCTATTTAAAAACGCTAACTACAACCATTCAGCGTTCTGTAATGGGGAGGATTTTGTCTCATTGCACAACACCCTTAAGAGGACAAGTTGACTGAGCTGGATTGACCTATGTGTTAGGGGAAAGGAATTCTGAGCTTTATGTTTATGTTTTCTAGTTGGTTGTCTTCGAGAGATCTGAATGGATAAAAGGATTCAGGGATGCAGAGAGTGTTTGGCAAGTTTTTCATAGGGCCAGAAAATGAGGTAGGGACATTGATAATTGGCAACCAGTAAAGAGGCATGTGCCCCCAAAATTTTAGTAAGAGTAGTGACTATGCTCATTCAAACTGGTTACTGTTCCATGCTCTAATATCCTTCCATTATAGCCAAGATTTCATGAAAATTTTGTACCATATAACACATTGTTTAATAATGACTTGGAAGATGGCACAGTCCTTATTCACACCCAGGTAAAGGGGACAAGACAGAGTAAGAGAATTCAAAGTGACTGATAAATGAACCTGAAGCAAACTTGCAGAACAAGATGTGATAGGTGGCCAACAAGAGAGGGTAAGCATCTACAAAATAAGAATGTGTGAATTCTAGGAACCATTAGGGGAAGCCTGGGTTTTGAGCAAGCACGTGGGATAGAAATCAATGTTATTTTATATGCACATAGTAAAAGAAAGGGCCAGTCCCAGAAGAGTAGGGTATCTGGGTACTAACTGTTGGTCCTCTTGTGAGAGAGAGCTATGTCATCCACGGAAATCCATCTCCAATCCTAGGCATAGAATTTTCTAGGCTGCTAGAATTTTACCAGCCTCCTTTGCAGTTAGGTATGACTATATGGAATTATTTCCAAGGGAATGTGATTTGTAGTGAAGTCAAATTCAGGCACATTAAAATCTAAAACATAGCTCCTCCATCCCTTTCCCCTTCCACCAGCTGCATGCAAATAATTATGTGTTCCTAGGGGGTGACATAGTCACAAAATATAAGGAGCTTTAGTTTCCAAATCACCACATGAAGGAAAGCCATATCTGATATATAGGAGGTTCCTCTGATTTTGTGGTTTTGACACATTTCCAGAAGTCTTGTATATTCATATATCTCTTTATTAATCCCAAAATAGATGAATAAAATGAGCCTCATACTTTCCTGAGACTGAAGATAAAACTGTCACTAGGATCACACAGTCAAACTAAGTAGGTAGAAAGGTAATTAAACAGGTAAATACAATACATTGTGATAAGTAAACCTTATCACATGATAGGAAAAGTAAACCTTAGGGAAGAGAAAAGTTTAAAATAAGGGAGAGGTGGGCTTCCCTGGTGGCGCAGTGGTTGGGAGTCTGCCTGCCGATGCAGGGGACACGGGTTCGAGCCCTGGTCTGGGAAGATCCCACATGCCACGGAGCAACTAGGCCCGTGAGCCACAATTACTGAGCCCGCGCGTCTGGAGCCTGTGCTCCGCAACAAGAGAGGCCGCGGTAGTGAGAGGCCCGCGCATCGCAATGAAGAGTGGCCCCCGCTTGCCACAACTAGAGAAAGCCCTCGCACAGAGACGAAGACCCAACACAGCCATAAATAAATAAAAATTAAAATTAAAAAAAAAAAAAAAAAAAAAAATAAGGGAGAGGTGATATCAAAGATGAATTTGGAGGGCTTGGATGGAAAGGGCATTCCAGACAGTGGCTCCACAAATATGAAGGTCCAAAAAAAGAGAGAAAAGAAAAAAGAAAAATAGCCAGGTTATTTTCCAAACACTGACAGTAATTGAAGAACTTCAAGAATAGCATGTACTGTGGTCAGAGAGTGATCCATTAGGTTTACTTTGTGAGCTAAGGATTGCATAACATGCCTGAGAGTCTGCACTCTTATCTTAAAGGCACTGCAGAATTTTAAGCAAAGAAGTGATGTCGTTGCATTTCCTGAGTAAGGTGACTGGTGACCATAAAGTAAGTAAATTAGAGGAGGAGGGACAAGATTGATGACAGGGAATGTCAATTAGGAGGTTGTTGCATTAACCCAGATAAGAAATAACGAGGCCTGAGTTATGTCACGGCAGTGGGGATGGGGGCGAGCAGTTTGGAGAGATGTTGAGGTATTTCCAGTAATTAGATACATCAGACTTGAACACTTTTACTTTTACTTTTTAGATGCTACCTTATTTACTTGCCATCACAATCTTCCCTGAGTCATTTCTGGAGGAAAAATACGTCTGAGATATAGGATCATTTGGTGGTCAAGCCAGCTTCTGCTGGCTTTAAACACTAGATGATGATAATTAATCAGATTCATTACTATCTTAGTGATCCCAAAAGAAAGTTACAGTTAGTATGTAGAAGCTACTATCTGTTGTTCCCTTTAAAGAAATAGAAAATAAAGGAAGTAAAATTGCCCTGAGAGTTAAAATATAGAATTACCATGAAAATGCTAAGACAAAGTCACCTTGAAAAGACATCTCAAGCCACCAAGATTTGACGGAAACCAGACTAGTATTTTTTTCTGTACACCTCTGGTAACAAAGATTTGTGTTTATGTTTTAAAATCAGTTGTATGAAGCTGCTAAGTACGTATTTGCATCTAAACAGGCAATGCATTCTCAATTTAACAGTTTAACAATTGTTAACAAGTTAACAATTTAACAATTTAACAGAGATGTTTGATCTGTGGTTACACCCAGGGTTAGTTGATGGAGGGTTGGCTCTATTTTTTGCTTGGTCTTCAGAATTTTTCTTCTTTGTCATCCCAAATAAACATAAAATGTAAGTAAAGTCAGTGTTTTTGTTACGTAAACCTCAGCTTAAAGATAAGTCCTATAGACTCCACCAGCCCACCAGAGATTGCTCCCTCAAAACCCCTCTTTTAGAGAAATTATAGAATAGCCAAATTAATTCAGCTGGTAATGCTTATGACCAGAATCCCTCCCTTGGGAAGTTCAGTAAGATAAGGACACCAGTGAGACGCCTGAGGATACAGCCAGCTTGTTTTTCCTGTTGGTTACCTTCTTTCATGTTCAACTATCTTCAAATTTCTGCATAATTTAATAAAAGTAATTGCTCTCTAATTTGTATATGCATAACCTGTCAGCCCCTTTTAATACAGAAGATAAAACTAGAGCAGGGAGGAACACTGGAAGTGAACACTTAATGTAAGTGGCTATTACCATGACCTCACCATGTTTTCTTTACACTGCATTCCTGGCAAACCACAATGTAAAGGTAATATAGAAAAAGTAAATTTATAAAGAGCAGAGCCTAAAGACTGAGCAACATCTTCTGTGATGCTAATCCCAGGCTTCTAAGGTAGCACTGGGTTTGCTTTAGTAGAAATGTGGAACAGAAAGAGCATTTAAATAATTCTGATTCTCGTCAATTCGGAAAGTGATTACTCTTATGAATCCTTATCAGTACTAAGTGCTAAATATTGTGTTCTTTTTTTAAAATACCTTGAATTATCAAATATAAAATAGGAAAGGATGACAAACAAACATAACTCACAAACATGACTGGTAAGAAATTTATCATTCCTAATAGAGCAAAGGCTAAGTTGAACACATGGACAGACACAATTCAACCACTCACTGAATGAAAAACATTAGAGTTCTATCAAGAACACTGTATAAGTTTCCTATTGCTATTGCAACAGATTACCACAAATTTAGTGACCTAAAACAACTCAAATTTATTACCACATACTCTGGAAGTCAGAGGTCCAAAATGGTCTTGCTAGACTAAAAGTAAACGGTCAGCAGAGCTGTATTCCTTGTGGAGGCTCTACAGGAGAATTGGTTTCTTTGTCTTTTCCAGCTTCTAGATGCTGCCAACTTTACTTGGTTCAAGGCCCCCTTCCAGACATAACTGCATCACTCCAACCTCTGCTTCCATCATCATATCTCTTTCCCTTATTCTGATTTTCCTTTCCCTTATAAGGACTCTTGTGATTACATTGGGTCCCCAGCAGGATAATTTAGAGTAAACTCCCCATCTCAAGATCCTTAACTTAATCTTATCTGAAAAGTCCCTTCTGTCATGTAAAGTAACATTCACAGGTCTAAGAGATAAAGACCTGAGCCTTTTTGGAGGGCAGTTATTCAGCCTACCACAAAGACGATACTATGTGCTTAGTTAAACACTAGCCAGTGAGAAATTGACTTCTTGTTGTTGCTGTTACTCCTAGATGAAAAGAAATATTATTGTCATAACCTCAAGTCTCAGATGATGGCACTTTTCCAATTATCATTATGAAATTTACATATTTGTCATAGGACACTCCAGAGCTAGTTTCCATTTTGTCTTCATACTTGCACAAAATTCAGTGAGGAAAAAAGGGAGACTATGACTCTATGCTAACAAATGCTCAAGACTGGTCATCCTTTTTGGAAATGATAAATGAATTATAATGTTAGTTCCAAATGTCACAAGACACTGTATCATTCTATATTCAGTATAAAATAAGATGGAAAAATTTTCCCCCGAGGAAATGTTTATGTATAGAATATGGACAGATTCTAATATCCCTGCTCCAATGCGTCTACAAGCAAGTAACCTAAGTTAGATGATACCAGTAGCCAATCCAGATAAACACTAGCCTCTGTCCCCAGATACATTTCAAGATGGCCTCTTTCAGTATTCCTTTTTCTTGTTTTCTTACTCTCATAAGATAGTTCTCTATTTATATAAAAAACTAAAAAATATAGTCTTTGACATATTTTCTTGACTGTGCCAGTTGAGCAAAACTATGTAGGTTTAGCCAAGTTAATTTGACACAGGCTTGGATAACTAAACAATCAAGGCAGTGAAAACAGCCAATTTATTGTGTTCGTCTAGAAGTACAAAGTTCTGAAAATAAAATCAGGATTGAAATAATATAGTTAAGAAATGTTCTCTGTGGGGGTTAATATAATTGTTGATAAATATTCTCTTTTCGCTGACCATCAATTATACCTTTAATTTTGACAGTGATCTCCCAAATGTGACTCACAGCCTCTAGATTTTTTTTTTTTACATGACATAATGGTATTTGTACACATGGATCATTTTTGTTTGAAAACAATTAGAAAAGTATGAGAGAGAGTTTGTATTACCAACTTCATGTAACAACCAACAAGAAGAGAACCAAAAAATAATAATAACAATAATGCTAATTGAATACCTACAAATGCCAGGCTCTGAACTGACAATTTTAAATGCATGATTTATTTAATATTCGTAACAAATTTACAAGTTAAGTATCATCATTATCATTTTGCACATATAGCTTAGAAAATTAATATTTAAAGAAATGAGATAAGTTTTCCAGGGATACCCAATTGGTACACTGAAAATCTTGGATGAGGACCACAGTGTGGAGGCAGCACATCTAACCCTGCTGTGGGCTGTCTCCAGTTTAAAGATCAACTTGAAATAGTGAGTGGAAACAAAGGCTTACCACCAGGATTGATTTCAAGTGGATTATCTATTTCAAAAAGAAATTTAAAAAGGGAAAAACAACCCTAATTACCATGTGGTTTAGTCTAACATTATCCTTAGGTTAATCATTTAATCTCTAGCACTACTGCTTGGCCAGAGCCATGTGAGGTTTCTAGACAAGGGACACAGTTTACTGACCTCTGACAGCTGAAATTGAAAACCATTACAACTATCCTAGCAAATTAAGCTGTTAATGGGTAGCTTTTGTTGTATCTTTTGTCTTGAGTATACTGACATAGTTTTCTAAAGACCCATAAAAGGGATAAGTACATTTAATGTCACAGTAATACTAGTAGTTTAGTAGTTAAGGCTTGAGTTTCGTAATCAAGATCGGTTGATTGGTTTTCCTGTTTTGCCCCAACATTTCCTGAATTTGAGAGGTTGCCTATGTAAAATAAAGACTAATCAAATGATAGGTCATACATCAGTCATTTAAATTTAATTCCTCCCAGTGGCTTTAATTTTTAAAACTTAATTTGAAAGTTAGTTTACTTTGGGATTTGGAATTTCTAAGATGTCTGTGTGTATATTTACACATAAACACATTTATATAATATACATATTATGAAATATAAAATGTATCATCACAGATATGATTGATGTCAATTTAGATTTTAAAATAGATCATAACATTTATCATTTTTTAATCATTGTGCCTTATTAAAAAGTTTCTACCAATGCCTAAATAAGTTTATGATTTTAAGTACTTAAGATAGGTACATTTTGGCAATATTTAGAAGTTACATCAATGCTTTTACATGATTAATTAGTATAAAGACTTAATCTCAAAAGATTTCTAACTTACATAGAAGCTTATAGGTGTTCCTCACTACAAGCAGTTTTTTTTTCTTTATCTGAAAATACAAATTCTTGAAGCACAAACATCAGTTCAAAAGTTTTTTGATCTCTATAAGGATTATTCATTTCACCCCAAAATTCACTCTAATAGCCACATAATTAATAAGTTTCAAAGAGTATTTGAAAGATGACCTTTCTGAAAGTTAATTTAGTTTTTAGAAACATTCATTTTATAAAATGCTATATTTGTATAGGGAGAATTAGAAAACACGTAGAATTCTAATACCACTATGAAGACGTATTTGACATAAAAGGGTATCTTCAACATTAAGAGTTATTTATAACTGTCATTATAAATTCAGTAAAAGATTAAGATAATTATATATACATATATATAAAATCACCTATTTAAAAGATTTTGTATATACATTCATTACATAAAGTGTGATATAAAGTGTCCGTGATTCATATTTCATTTCTTGGAATCAGAAGCTGTACATGAAACGTAAGAGAATATTCTATAGTTAGATAGGAAGGAAATAAGTTGACCCTTGGTATCCTCGGGGGATGGGTCCAGGACCACCTGCTGATGAAAAAATTTGCAATGCTCAAGTCCCCTATATAAAATGTCACAGTATTTTCATGTAACCTACACATATCCTCCTATACTTTAAATCATCTCTAGATTACTTATACTGTAACACCTAACACAGTGTAAATTCTATGTAAATAGTTGTAAATACAATGTAAATGCTATATAGATAGTTGTCAGAGTGCAGTAAATTCAAGTTTTGCTTTTCCAAACTTTCTGGATTTTTGTTGGAATATTTTTGATACAGTTGGTTGAATCCCTGGATGCTGAACCTGAGGACACGTAGGGCCAGTTGTATTCTCAAGACCAAAAAAATAATAATGATGATGATGGTGATGGAAATGATAAAGACAACAGAGTGTACTAGTTTAATAATGGTAGTGAGCTCCTTTTAAGAGTGTGAAAAGGTAGAAATATCTTCTTTTGAAAGTGGACATTTATGAAAGAAAATTGAATCTGATTTTTTTCTTTCTCAAAGGTCTGTTGAAAAAAAGACATTTTTATAACTGTACTAATCAGAAAATTATAATAGTATGAAGGTAATTCAAATGTTCTGTCTTATTCCTTTAAACATTTAGCTTACTGTTGTGTCTGAGCAGAAGAAATTATTTCCTTGCATATTATCACACGATAAAAATACAGAGCAAAGCTGCATTTTGAACCATTCATGATTTTAAACTGCTTTGTGTTAATGGAAATGACTTTCCTTTCTTCCTCCTTCCACAGACAAAACAAAATAAACACATTTTCCGCGTCTGTTACAATTTTGTTGTCTTACTTTAAAGTGGCTTTAATAAAGAATTAGTCTGAAACTAGGTCAACAGGCATCATTTAAGAGCATTTACTCTTAAACTAAAATCAACGTTTTTGATACATGCTTTCTAAAATTTAATTGACTTAACATCAACAACTTTGTTTTAATACATCTTTATTGGAATATAATTGCTTCACAATGCTGTGTTAATTTCTGCTGTATAACAAAGTGAATCAGCTATACATATGCATATATCCCCATATCCCCTCCCTTGTGAGCCTCCCTCCCACCCTCCCTATCCCACTGCTCTAGGTGATCACAAAGCAGCGAGCTGATCTCCCTGTGCTATGCTGCTGCTTCCCACTAGCTATCTATTTTACATTTGGTAGTGTATACATGTCGATGCTTCTCTCACTTAGCCCCAGCTTCCCCTTCCCCCCACCGTGTCCTCAAGTCCATTCTCTGTGTCTGCGTCTTTATTCCTGCCCTGCCAATAGGTTCATCAGTGACATTTTTTTTTTAGATTCCATATATATGCATTAGCATACGGTATTTGTTTTTCTCTTTCTGACTTACTTCACTCTGTATGACAGACTCTAGGTCCATCCACCTCACTACAAATAACTCAATTTTGTTTCTTTTTATCACTGAGTAATATTCCCTTGTATATATGTGCCACATCTTCTTTATCCATTCATCTGTCGATGGACACTTAGGTTGCTTCCATGTCCTGGCTATTGTAAATAATGCTGCAATGAAGATTTTGGTACATGACTCTTTTTGAATTATGGTTTTCTCAGGGTATATGCCCAGTAGTGGGATTGCGGGGTCATATGGTAGTTCTATTTTTAGTTTTTTAAGGAACCTCCATACTGTTCTCATTAGTGGTTGTATCAATTTACATTCCCACCAACAGTGCAGGAGGGTTCCTTTTTCACCACACTCTCTCCAGCATTGATTGTTTCTAGATTTTTTGATAATGGCCATTCTGACCAGTGTGAGGTGATACCTCATTGTAGTTTTGATTTACATTTCTCTAATAATTAGTGATGTTGAGCAGATTTTCATGGGTTTTTTGGACATCTGTATGTCTTCTTTGGTGAAATGTCTATTTAGGTCTTCCACCCATTTTTTAATTGGGTTGTTTGTTTTTTTGATATTGAGCTCCATGGGCTATTTGTACATTTTGTCCATTGTTTCATTTGCAAATATTTTCTCCCATTCTGAGGGTTGTCTTTTTGTCTTGTTTTTGGTTTCCTTTGCTGTGGAAAAACTTTGACGTTTAATTAGGTCCCATTTGTTTATTTTTGTTTTTATTTTTGTTACTCTAGGAGGTTGGTCAAAAAAGATCTTGCTGTGGTTTATGTCAGAGTTTTTTTCCTATGTTTTCCTCTAAGAGTTTTATAGTGTCTGGTCTTACATTTAGGTCTTTAATCCATTTTGAGTTTATTTTTGGTATGGTGTTAGGTAGTGTTCTAATTTCATTCTTTTACATGTAGCTGTCCAGTTTTCCCAGCACAACTTATTGAAGAGGATGTCTTTTCTCCATTTTATGTTGCCTCCTTTCTCATAAATTAGGTGACCATATGTGCGTGGGTTTATCTCTGGGCTTTTAATCCTGTACCATTGATCTATATTTCTGTTTTTGTGCCAGTACCATACTGTCTTGATTTCTGTAGCTTTGTAGTATAGTGTGAAGTCAGGGAGCCTGATTCCTCCAGCTCCATTTTTCTTTCTCAAGATTGCTTTGGCATTTGGGGTCTTTTTTGTTTCCATACAAATTGTGAAATTTTTTGTTCTAGTTCTGTGAAAAATGCCATTGGTAGTTTGAGAGGGATTGCACTGAATCTGTAGATTGCTTTGGGTAGTATAGTCATTTTCACAATATTGATTCTTCCAATCTAAGAATATGGTATATTTCTCCATCTGTTTATGTCATCTTTGATTTCTTTCATCAGTGTTTTATAGTTTTCCAAGTACAAATCTTTCACCTCCTTAGGTGGTTTATTCCTAGGTACTTTGTTTTTGCTGCAATGGTAGATGGGATTGTTTCCTTAATTTCTCTTTCTGATTTTTCATTGTTAGTGTATAGGAATGCCAGAGATTTCTGTGCATTAATTTTGTAACCTGCAACCTTACCAAATTCACTGATTTGTTCTAGTAGTTTTCTGGTGGCATCTTTAGGATTTTCTATGTATAATATCATGTCATCTGCAAACAATGACAGGTCTACTTCTTCTTTTCCAATTGTATTCCTTTTATTTCTTTTTCTTCTCTGACTGCCATGGTTCGGACTTCCAAAACTATGTTGAATAAGAGTGGTGAGAGAGGACATCCTTGTCTTGGTTCCTGAGAACCAAGATTTTGTCAAATCTCACACAATTTCTAATGAGTTAGGTAATTTTGTGGGGAGTCAGGGGGAGATAAGTTTACTGAGCATGTTAGTATTTAGTGGGAATACTACTGATAGAATTTTTTTATTACTATGTGGTAATTTTATTTACCTGCTCTAAAATATAGTTTATACTTGGCTCAATATGGTAGATTAGGCTGGCATGGAAAGACCATTTTTAACTCCATATTTCTTTTAAAAGTGCTTCAAAAAAACATTTCTAAGGAATTAAGTGCTAGCTTTATCCCCTTCTTTACGTTGAAGGAAAACAAATAGTTATACTCAATTTTTAAAAGGCTGAAAAATAGTTATACTCACTTTATCTTTAGTATAGGTAGATATTTGAAGAAATTTTCTACTATGTTAACAGTTGTTTAGGACATCATACCACCATCAATGTCCATCTGTTCTCAAACTACTATTCTAGAAGCCTCAATGTTTCCCTCATATTGACTTCACTTACACAATTATATGTTCAATATTCAACTAAAGTGTATTTAGATGTAACTCTCTGCTAGCCAGTGTACTAGCATTTTTACCTGTGTTATCATTGCACTTAGTACTTGCTGACACACACCTAACAACTCTGATTCAAATGCAAATCTAACTGGAAAAATCTGAGGCTCTAAACTAATTTTTGTGTGTATGTTTTCTTGCTAACTAAAATGTGTAATAATGGGTTATAAATAAATCATTAAATGAGCTATTTATTTCCTTTTTTTGGACTCATTTCTCTCAAATAATAAAAATATTTCATTGTGGAAAACAACTGGACCAACTACTTTAAACTGTTGACATTTCAAAGAATAAACTCCTGGATACAAGATTTGGGTTGACATTGCTTAGATGACACTCAGTCCATACCAGTATGATGAGTAAGGGTTTCCAGGACGCTTTTATTTATTTATTTTTTTATTCATGAGACAGCTTACTATCCTCTTGGACTTAGCTTCCTAGCCTCAGGATATCAAATAGTGGAGGCTTTTGACAGTCTAATCTTAAATTCCTTATGAAAACCTACAGAGATTAACTTTGTGTTCTTAGTAACTGTTTAATACTGTTTGGCTCTAGATTTCACAAAGCAAACTTAAGGAGGCCTATGTAGTAAATTAACACTCTTTCTATACCTATGTAATTAATCAGGCCAAACCTAATGTGATCCGTCTTATTTTGTGATTAAGAGTTATATTTTGGGGGGATTATTATCATCACAATTTGAAGATGAGTGGGTTCTGAAGGACTCTGAAATGTGTAAAGTAAGACTACTAGGTATACTGTCCAGATCACCTTTTCATTATCTCTGTGCTTCATTGTCAAGCTATTTTATAACTCTACAATGTAGCAAACTGATAATAATGCAAAGTATTATTGGTTATAGAACTTCAAATTAATTGTGTCTTGTGCAATGCACTTGAGTATTGCCCTGTGGATATCCATTCTGCATTTATTAGTAAATTTATTTCAAAATTCCCTATTTCTAATATATGTTTCTACTCTTCAAAGTCTTCTTAGTGCCAGCTGTGTAAGCAGCTTTCGGCAGGGAAGAGCTCTCTGCAGTAGGCCCGTTCTGTCTTGTCATGTTAGCAAAGCTATACTGTAACTAACCTTAAACCAGGCACCCCCATGCTCTACTCACCTCTGGCCCAAGCACACCTTTCAAATCTTTTGATCACACAATACCTTGCCTAACTTGTCAGTTCTTTCTGTAGATCAAAGAAGTAGAAATGAATAAGTAATTAACAGATGAGATCTCTTCCCTAGCTTCCCCTTCAATAATCTCGAGAACAAACTGTGTGAACAAGATAGCATCTAAAGAAAGAAAGTGAGGAGTCAGTCAGCCTGCACACAATGAAAAATGATGCAGAGCTTGACCTCCTGCCTCAACGATTAACTGAGATTACTTCCCCTTTTCGATTTAAAAACTCTCATGGCTGAGCAGAATCTTCCGAGTTGGTTTTGGGACGTGGCTCACCCTTCTCTCCAGATTGCTGACCTTTGTGATTAAAGCAACTTTCCTTTCTACCAACACTTGGCTTTCGAGTATTGACTTTTGACCCGTGAGCAGTGAGCAAGCAAACCTGAGTTCGGTAATAGCTATATGTAATATGTTACCAGTTTGCTTCTTAATAAATAAGTTAAATAAAAATTTTGGCATGTGTTCATTTTATGTAGGCAGGAGAATCACAATTAAATACTATTTTAACAATTTTTCTTTAATGTTATAAATGTATTCAAATAGAAATTATATATTAGACATTGTATTTTGAATATGACTTAGTTAATGATAACTGTATTATTATAAAACTTCTATTTTACTCAAATGCACAGAGAATAAGCTCATACACTATTGAGAATATATAGCCTACCTAATGAATAATCCTCACTATTTCAAAAACAATCACTTTTGCAACAAAACAAACTCTCAAAGATCAGATGGATGACAACATCTGCTGGGTTGATATGATCCTTAGTATCAAGTGAATAGTCTCTTGAATTGAATAAAACAAAACTGCAAATGCAAACAGGCAGAAGAGAACCCTGATTTTTTTTTTTTTTTTTTTTTTTCATTTTCTGTTTTTACCATAAGGGGCAGATCAGGCCAGAAAGTCTGAAAAAGTAGTTAGGTCTTTCTACTCACTACAAAGCCCTAGTTTCCCTGGAATTACTGCAAAGATGCTTAGAGGTTTCCAGAGCTAATTAAAGATACTAAGAAGCAAATTAACACTTTTCTCTCTAATAAACTGCAAACACATAGTTAAGTCCCTTTAATAATGCTCCAAAGCCCTCCAAACAGCAGGAGCAAGCCCAAACTGACCGAAGTAGACAAAGAAGGAAATGCAAAATAAAGGCAAAATGCCTGGGGAATATGGTGGCCTAAGACTGAATGGGAGAAAGTTAAAGGTCCATCCAGATTGAAGGTATGAAGAAGCTGGACTAGACGAAACAAATATCTTTGGATATTTGATCGATACCATTTTTTGATTTGCATCATTATAGTTCTTTTCATTGTTACTATAACTGCCTATTTATCATTTTCGCTATGTAAAACATATCTCTCTTGCTTTTTTTTTTTTTATTTTCTAGCATCCAGCATAGTGTAAGACCAGAATAGAGTTCAATATTTTTTAATAAATAAAAACATAAGCTAAAGAATGAATATATTGATGAAGGGAAATGTGTTAGAAAAGGCTTAGAAATATCAAGAAATTATTTATAATTTAATTAAAAGTAAACTATTTTTACTTGTAATCACTCATTTATATAAAAATGAGCTTGTTTGTATATCTCCTTTTCTGTCATCTATTTTTTCAGAGTCATGTTTTCTTTTTTAAACAACATACAGATCACATCTCTCTCCCATTCAAAAATCCCCAAACGTCTCTTATGACAGTCAAGCTAACATTGAGACTTGACCCTCCACCACCAAGTCCCTACTCCTCCTTGTCTTTTACCTTGCCCACTTTCACTCCACTCAGTTACTTGGCTGTAGCCCACTAGCCACCCTGTATGTCTCTGGGTCATAACCAACTATTTTTCCCTCAAAGTCTTTAATTTTGCTTTTTCTTCCACATGGAATTAGCTTCTTCCCTGAGTTTATTCAGAACTCTGATTAAATGCCAATTTATTAGAAAGACCATCCCCAAGCATACTATCTACAAAGGCCCTTGTCCATCACTATCCATTTACCTTGCTCTATTTTTCTTCAAAGCTGTAATTCATTTCCTGAAATTATTTTATAATTTATGTGTTTACTGGCCCTTCCTGCCAATAATGAGCTCTCAGTTTGTTCTGTTCACCTCTTTATTCCCAGTGTATAGATGGTGCCTTAAAAATACTACATATACAATATATAGTATTTTAAAAACTAATTAACACTTAGATGTAGATATCTATACATACATATAGATAAATGTACACTTTATAAGTAATAATGTTTATAGATGGTAGGATTCAACTATAAGTAAGAATGTTTATAGATGGTAAGATTCAACATCATAAAGGTTGAATTAATTTACAAGTTTCACGTGGTAATCAGGAGTTAGTTGGTTTCTCAAGCTAATTAGTAAATTCAATATAATTCCACCACACACACATACAGACAAGATTTTTTGAGGTTGACAACTGAATCTAAATTTCATAAAGAAGACTAAATATACATAAATAGTTAAAACAATTTTGAAAAAGAACAGAGTGGGTCAATCATTCTATCACATATCAAGATATGTTATATTTAATTGTGTCAAATTTAAACTGATGACATCAGTTTGATGTTGGTGCAGAAATAAAAAAGTAGATATTGAAGCAGAATACAAGGTCTGGAAAAAGACCACAGCCAGAGTTTGACAAACTTTGAGGTTTGAGGGTGCAGTCCCAACAAAACTGTCCTCACTTCTGACACTAATGGCAAGTTTGAGGGTTCATCAAAACTACCCTCCAGTTAGGTAATTTACTGGAAGATTTCAAAGAACTTATTGAAAGCTATTATACTCACAGTTACAGTGTATATTACAAGGAGAGGACACAAATTAGAGCCAGCCAGAGGAAAAGGTGTATCTGGCAGAGTCTAGAAGGGGGTTCAAGTGCATAACTGCAGGTCACCCTCTTCCCACATGGTCATGAAGGGCTTTCCTTCCTCCTGGCCAGGATGTGTGATGATACTCGTAAAATATTGCCAAACAAGGAAGCTCATGGGAGGTTAGGTGTCTGGAGATTTTACTGAGCACTCATTATGTAAGCACTGTTGATTAATTGATCGCCCATGGGTTGAACTCAGTCTCCAGCAATCCCCCACCACAGCAGTCAGATCGACATCAGATGGGGACTCAACATCTCATCAGCATAAGCTATCAGGTATGATCAGAGGGGTCCACCATGAATGCACTCCTATCACCGGGGTTTAGTGGTTACGAAAGACAAAGATCTCTTCGGCCAAGGCTGAATTCTTTACTACATAGACCTGTATGTCTGTAGATTTTTTTTTAATTGACCATAATGGAGGAAGGGTGACTTAAACGTAACTTCCTATCTGTGAAGGAATAGTTTGCCTATGTGTTAAATGGAAGAGACCATATTCTCACAAAATCTCAATAACTCTCCCTAACCTGAAAAACAAAAACAAAATGTAGAGCAGTCAGAAGGTGTATTTGGGAAGAGCCAGTTATTCTAGAAAGGGTATCATAAGTTAAAGGCCACTGGTTTAGATGGATGTGCAAAGCACAAAACATTACTATTGCTGACTTATAATGAGGGAGGCTATGGTAGGCAACCAACTGCTTATTACTACTTGAAACAGAGAAAGAATATTTCTTCACTGCAGTGCCAAAACTAAGTGGTATGATTGCCTCCCCTTGGGTACATTCCTTCTCTGCTAGGGCTGCTCTTAGTGCTGAACCAGCAAAGTCATACAAGAACAAATCTAAACTCGTTTCCCCTTCATTGTTGCCTTTTCTCCTTCATTGATTAGGATATACAAACTCTTATTCCAGCACTGGATAAGCCTAGTCTTTCCACTGTAAGGATGAGCAGGAAAAATATATTTAAATTTAAGGAGTGTTTATGAATAACCAGAAAAAGCTCTTTCCAGTGTAACAGAATTATTAAGAAGTTGTAGGAAAAGATTATATAAAACATTTAACTTGTAGTCTCAACAAGATAAGAGGGCATGTCATCTACGGCACAACTGTTTAAATTTGTTAAGGATTTAGAAGAGAATTGCTAAATCAAGGAAGGTTGTTTTGCATGTTGGCAACATTCAATGGGGAATATACAGAGAGTAATGGTGATACCTCAACACATCCTGCTGTGAATTTTTAATTTTGGGGTTTAAAAAAAACTTCTATGAAAATCCAGAAAAACAAAAACAAAACAAAAAAGCATTTTGCCCTCATTCTTCTCAACAAGTATAAAGGTCACAATAAAGAAGAGTGTATAATAATAAAAACAACCTGCATAATAATCTTTTGCCTCTGTTATCTCTGGGAATAACTGCTACTCAAAGGTAGGGCATATTTTCCAGAGTTACAGCTTCTGAGTGGCAGAGCAAGAATTAAGCCCATATCTTCAAAGTAAGGATCGTTGATGAGTGCCTCTAGATAGTTTTGTGTGAAAAAGGTTGAGACTCAAAATCCTATCTTCAGCAAGTTGTTCTCCCTAATAAACCACAGGAAAAGGTATTTACATATATCTGTATTTCAAAAAATAAACCTTCCATGAAGAATCGTAGGTGAAAAAAAATGCTCAAAAGTATACTCCTTTCAGTCAGATAAACAATTCAAGAATAGAGAAATCGGCACAAAAGCAGTAGTAATTAACAAACAATATATTTTTTAAAAATCGTAAAACATAGAATCAATTCTAAAATGATCATGTTTTAATATAATATCAAAGCAACTTCTTTGAGAAAAATTGCAGAATCAAAATTAATAAAATTATTCTACATCTAAAATTGAGATTATATTTTTAACAGGAAAATTAAAATTAAAAAAATAAAAGGAGGAAGAAAAAAATTACACTAAATTTTTGATGTAAAAACGATACTGTTTCAATCTTAATACAGCTAATTAGAAAAATGTAGGTCTAAATATATTTTTATTCTTAATTTTAAGGAAACACAGGTAGATTAAAATGGGATGTACCTGCAAAAAACCTGAGTTGTATTTACCTCCCCATCTTCAGAAATTTAGGAGTACAATTGTCCCTCAGTAACTGCCACGGGTTGATTCCAGTTCACCTGCGGATACCAAAACCTGTCGATGCTCAAGTCCCTTACGTAAAATGTCATAGTATTTGTATGCACATCATCCCATATATTTTAAGTCATCTCTAGATTACTTGTAATACCTAATACAATGTAAATGCTATGTAAATAGGTTTCAGTGAGTAGTAGATTCAAGTTTTGCTTTTGGAACTTTCTGGAAGTGTTTTTTTCTTTTCAACATTTTTGATTTGCGGTTGATTGAATCATGCAGAACCCACAGATATGGGGCCACCTGCACAAGCTCTTTGGCAATCAGGGAAAAACACTGTCCCAGTTCAACTTCTACTGACTTCCCTTATCTCTCTTAGCCTGCTCCTCTCCTCAAATAAGAATCTTGTTCTTCTATTTTGATTCAGAGACCTAGCAATAATTTATTTTGACTTACTGCATGTGTTTTCCTCTGCAAATTGTATTTATTTTGTTTACACACATACATAGGCTCATTTTGTGAAAATTTGAAATACATTAATTCTAAGTATCCCATGGAAGAACTAAACATTTGTAGTTATTTACTCAAATGCTTATTGCAGTTGTTGACAAATGAGAAGTTTGCTTGGCCCTCAAAGAGCATATATTCATCTGAAGTAAAAATACTGCAGAAAACTACTAAAAAGTAGAACTTGGTAACAATGATTATTAGCATGTTTATAAAGCCACTCCTCAATCCAAACTGGGGGCCCGTATCGTAGATTATCATTTTCAGTGGTCACCCACCATCTTCTCCTTATCTCTAGGCACCAACCATTCCTAGAATCAGTGTTCTGGATATGATGGAAATTCATTGCTCTTAATACTTAACCCGAGAATATATTCCAGAATACAGAACTAATCAGGAGAATATGGGGGCCTGTGAAAGTTAACCTGCACTGAAGTACATCCAATCTGTATTATCATTACTGAGAACTACCGAACACCCTGTTGCAGATGTCTTTCAGGACACAGTCCTCACTCCCAATAGATCAAGCATAACTTAATGCCAGCAGTATTAATGAAATTTCATAGAAAATATAGTCCTCATTTGTTTGGTGTTAGAACATCAGATATCCAAAACCCACAGTAAATTTAGTGAGTTATTACAAGATTTATATGTGACAACCTCTGATCTATTAATCATAAAACTATGGTTCTGTTAGTGACAAATTAGGAAAACATTAAATCCCTCACATGGAAATGCTAGGGGGAATGTATGTGTATGGGTATGTCCGTTTATGTGTGTGTGTATCTGAGCCCATAATAAAGATAATTTCCTGGTGTGCAAGACAAAGAACCAATAGAACAGGACACTACCAGAAGAGGACCCAGTGAATCACCGGAGTACCAAGAATATCCCTCCCTGGCTTCATTATGAGGCAGTATCTTACCTCTCATGATGACCAGAGTCAATTATCTCTGACAGTGTAATAACTCCTTCTGTGCCTGATGGTCTACTGCCACAAGAAGTCCTACGAACAGATGGAAGCTAAGGTTATACGTTTAGTGGGATTCTTACTTTCCCTCCTTACCCCTGGGAAAACTATCACCTCTCTGGGACCCAGCACAACTAGAACCAGGAGCCTAAAGATTCAGGAACAGGAGTACAAATCACCTGGTCTTTGGAAGTAAGGGTGAGTAGGGAAGCTTCTACTTCTACCACCTCATTTCCAGACCCAGGAAACCATTCTACTTAGGAACAGAAACAACAACAACAAAATGATCATTGCTTAAGACATATACCAAATCTTAAAGGATAATTCCCCGTTCTCACAGGGTATCATCTTCAAGCTGGCTCCTCAGCTACACATAAAAGTGGTAGTTCAAGTGCACTATTTGATGGCAGTTTCAGAATGGTGCAGTACATGGCAGAACCAATGTTTCCCACTGCCATTACAGAGGGAAGTACCAGAGTTTCTACTTGGCCTTTCCTATTACATTAGTATTTACTCTACTAGTTAAAAAACCAAGGCGAGAGGGGAGACCGTCAAGATGGCAGAGGAGTGAGACATGGAGATTGCCTTCCTCCCCACAAATACATCAGAAATACATCTACATGTGGAAGAACTCCTACAGAACACCTACTGAACGCTGGCAGAAGACCTCAGACTTCCCAAAAGGCAAGAAAGTCCCCACGTACCTGCATAGGGCAAAAGAAAAAAAAAAAAAAACAGACAAAAGAATAAGGAATGGACCTGCACCAGTGGGAGGGAGCTGTGAAGAAGGAAAAGTTTCCACACACTAGGAAGCTCCTTCACTGGCGGAGATGGTGGGGGTGGGGTGGGGGGTTGGGGGAGTGGTGGCAGTGGGGGAAGCTTCAGAGCCACGGAGAAGCCGAGAGGCTTGTCTGCTCGCCCGCCGGCTGAGACGGGTGGGGGCTGGGAGCTGAGGCTCGGGCTTCAGAGGTCAGATTCCAGGGAGAGGACGGGGTTGGCTGTGTGAACACAGCCTGCAGGGGGCTAGTGCGCCACAGCTAGCCGGGAGGGAGTCCGGGAATAAGTCTGGAACTGCCTAAGAGACAAAAGGCCATTGTTTCAGGGTGCGCAAGGAGAGGGGATTCAGAGCACCGCCTAAACAAGCTCCAGAGACAGGTTTGAGCCGCAGCTATCAACGTGGACACGAGAGACGGGCATGAGACGCTAAGCTTGCTGCTGCAGCCACCAAGAAGCCTGTGTGCAAGTACAGGTCACTATCCACACCTCCCCTCCTGGAAGTCTGTGCAGCCCGCCACTGCCAGGGTCCCACGATCCACGGACAACTTCCCCAGGAGAACACATGGTGAGTCTCAGGCTGCTGCAACGTCACGCTGGCCTTTGCCTCCGCAGGCTCGCCCCACACTCCATATCCCTCTCTCTCCCCGGCCTGAGTGAGCCAGAGCCCCCTAATCAGCTGCTACTTTAACCCGTCCTGTCTGGGTGGGGAACAGATGCCCTCAGGCGACCTACAGGCAGAGGCCGGTCCAAATCCAAAGCTGAACCCCGGGAGCTGTGCGAACAAAGAAGAGAAAGGGAAATCTCTCCCAGCAGCCTCAGGAGCAGCAGATTAAATCTCCACAATCAACTTGATGTACCCTGCATCTCTGGAATACCTGAATAGACAATGAATCACCCCAAAATTGAGTCGTTGGACTTTGGGAACAACAATATACATTTTTTTCCTTTTTCTCTTTTGGTGAGTGTGTATGTGTATGCTTCTTTGTGAGATTTTGTCTGTATAGCTTTGCTTTTACCATTTGTCCTAGGTTCTATCTGTCCGTGTTTTTTTGGGTTCTTTTTTAGTATAGTTAGTTTTTAGTGCTTGTTATCATTGGTGGATTTGTTTTTTGGGTTTGTTGCTCTCTTCTTTCTTTCTTTTTTTTTTTTTCCTTTTCTTTTTTTAGTACTTTTAAATTTTTTTTAATAACTATTTTTTATTTTAATAACTTTATTTTTTTTCTTTCTTTCTTTCTTTTTTTCTCCTTTTCTTCTGAGCCGTGTGGATAACAGGGTCTTGGTGCTCGGGCCAGATGTCAGGCCTGTGCCTATGAGGTGGGAGACCCGAGCTCAGGACATTGGTCCACCAGAGCCCTCCCAGCTCCATGTAATGTTAAACGGTGAAAGCTCTCCCAGAGATCTCCTTCTCACCGCTAAGACCCAGCTCCATTTAACGACCAGCAAGCTACAGTGTTGGACACCCTATGCCAAACAACTAGCAAGACAGGAACACAACACCACCCATTAGCAGAGAGGCTGCCTAAAATCATAATAAGGTCACAGAGACCCCAAACACACCACTGGACGCAGTCCTGCCCACCAGAAAGACAATATCCAGCCTCATCCTCCAGAACACAGACACCAGTCCCCTCCACCAGGAAGCCTACACAACCCACTGAACCAACATTAGCCACTGGGGCAGACACCAAAAACATCGGAAACTATGAACCTGCAGCCTGGGAAAAGGAGACCACAAACAGAGAAAGTTAAGCAAAGTGAGAAGACAGAGAAACAAACAGCAGATGAAGGGGCAAGGTAAAAACCCAGCAGACCAACCAATAAAGAGGAAATAGGCAGTCTACCTGAAAAAGAATTCAGAGTAATGATAGTAAAAATGATCCAAATCTTGGAAATAGAATGGAGAAAATACAAGAAACGTTTAACAAAGACCTAAAAGAACTAAAGAGCAAACAAACAATGATGAACAACACAATAAATAAAATTAAAAATTCTCTACAAGGAATCAATAGCAGAATAACTGAGGCAGAAGAACGGATAAGTGACCTGGAAGATAAAATAGTGGAAATAACTACTGCAGAGCAGAATAAAGAAAAAAGAATGAAAAGAATTGAGGACAGTCTCAGAGACTGCTGGGACAACATTAAATGCACCAACATTCAAATTGCAGGGGTCCAGAAAAAGAAGAGAAAAAGAAAGGGACTGAGAAAATATTTGAATAGATTATAGTTGAAAACTTCCCTAATATGGGAAAGAAAAGAGTTATTCAAGTCCAGGAAGCACACAGAGTCCCATACAGGAAAAATCCAAGGAGAAACACGCCAAGACACATATTAATCAAACTATCAAAAATTAAATACAAAGAAAAAATATTAAAAGCAGCAAGGGAAAAACAACAAATAATATACAAGGGAATCCCCATATGGTTAACAGCTGATCTTTCAGCAGAAACTCTGCAAGCCAGAAGGGAGTGGCAGGACACATTTAAAGTGATGAAAGGGAAAAACCTACAACCAAGATTACTCTACCCAGCAAGGATCTCATTCAGATGTGATGGAGAAATTAAAACCTTTACAGACAAGCAAAAGCTAAGAGATTTCAGCACCACCAAACCAACTTTACAACAAATGCTAAAGGAACTTCTCTAGGCAGGAAACACAAGAGAAGGAAAACACCTACAATAACAAACCCAAAACAATTAAGAAAATGGGAATAGGAACATACATATTGATAACTACCTTAAATGTAAATGGATTAAATGCTCCAACCAAAAGACATAGACTGGCTGAATGGATACAAAAACAAGATCCACATATATGCTGTCTACAAGAGACCCACTTCAGACCTAGGGACACATATAGACTGAAAATGAGGGGATGGAAAAAGATATTCCATGCAAATGGAAATCAAAAGAAAGCTGGAGTAGCAATTCTCATATCAGACAAAATAGACTTTAAAATAAAGACTATTACAAGAGACAAAGAAGGACACTACATAATGATCAAGGGATCAATCCAAGAAGAAGATATAAAAATAGAAAATACTGATGCACCCAACATAGGAGCACCTCAATACATAAGGCAAATACTAACAGCCATAAAAGGGGAAATCAACAGTAACACAATCATAGTAGGGGACTTTAACACCCCACTTTCACCAATAGACAGATCATCCAAAATGAAAATAAATAAGGAAACACAAGCTTTAAATGACACATTAAACAAGATGGACTTAATTGATATTTATAAGACATTCCATCCAAAAACAACAGAATACACTTTCTTCTCACATGCTCATGGAACATTCTCCAGGATAGGTCATATCTTGGGACACAAATCAAGCCTTGGTAAATGTAAGAAAATTGAAATCGTATCAAGTATCATTTCCAACCACAACACTATGACACTAGATATCAATTACTGGAAAAAATCTGTAAAAAATACAAATACATGGAGGCTAAACAATACACTACCTAAAAACCAACAGATCACTGAAGAAATCAAAGAGGAAATAAAAAAATACCTAGAAACAAATGACAATGAAAACACGACAAATCAAAACCTATGGGATGCAGCAAAAGTGGTTCTAGGAGGGAAGTTTACAGCAATACAATCCTACCTCAAGAAACAAGAAACATCTCAAATAAAAAACCTAACCTTACACCTAAAGCAATTAGAGAAAGAAGAACAAAAAAACCCAAAGTTAGCAGAAGGAAAGAAATCATACAGATCAGATCAGAAATAAATGAAACAGAAATGAAGGAAACGATAGCAAAGATCAATAAAATTAAAAGCTGGTTCTTTGAGAAGATAAACAAAATTGATAAACCATTAGCCAGACTCATCAAGAAAAAAAGGGAGAAGACTCAAATCAACAGAATTAGAAATGAAAAAGAAGTAACAACTGACACTGCAGAAATACAAAGGATCATGAGGGATTACTACAAGCAACTCTATGCCAATAAAATGGACAACCTGGAAGAAACAGACACATTCTTAGAAAAGCACAACCTTCTGAGACTGAAGCAGGAAGAAATAGAAAATATAAACACACCAATCACAAGCACTGAAATTGAGACAGTGATTAAAAATATTCCAACAAACAAAAGCCCAGAACCTGATGGCTTCACAGGCAAATTCTATCAAACATTTAGAGAAGAGCTAACACCTATCCTTCTCAAACTCTTCCAAAATATAGCAGAGGGAGGAACACTCCCCAACTCATTCTACGAGGCCACCATCACCCTTATACCAAAACCAGACAGAGATGTCACAAAGAAAGAAAACTACAGGCCAATAACACTGATGAACATAGATGCAAAAATCTTCAACAAAATACTAGCAAACAGAATCCAACAGCACATTAAAAGGATCATACACCATGATCAAGTGGGGTTTATCCCAGGAATGCAACGATTATTCAATATACGCAAATCAATCAATGTAATACACCATATTAACAAATTGAAGGATAAAAACCATATGATCATCTCAATAGATACAGAAAAAGCTTTTGACAAAATTCAACACCCATTTATGATAAAAACCCTCCAGAAAGTAGGCATAGAGGGAACTTACCTCAACATAATAAAGGCCATATATGACAAACCCACAGCCAACATCGTTCTCAGTGGTGAAAAACTGAAACCATTTCCACTAAGATCAGGAACAAGACAAGGTTGCCCACTCTCACCAGTATTATCCAACATAGTTTTGGAAGTTTTAGCCACAGCAATCAGAGAAGAAAAAGAAATAAAAGGAATCCAAATTGGAAAAGAATACATAAAACTGTCACTGTTTGCAGATGATATAATACTATACATAGAGAATCCTAAAGACGTTACCAGAAAACTACTAGAGCTAATCAATGAATTTGGTAAAGTAGCAGGATACAAAATTAATGCACAGAAATCGCTTGCATTCCTATACACTAATGATGAAAAATCTGAAAGTGAAATTAAGGAAACACTCCCATTTACCATCGCAACAAAAAGAATAAAATACCTAGGATTAAACCTGCCTAAGGAGACAAAAGACCTGTATGCAGAAAATTATAAGACACTGATGAAAGAAATTAAAGATGATACAAACAGATGGAGAGATATACCATGTTCTTGGATTGGAACAATCAACACTGTGAAAATGACTATACTATCCAAAGCAATCTACAGATTCAATGCAATCCCTATCAAACTACCAATGGCATTTTTCACAGAACTAGAACAAAAAATTTCACAATTTGTATGGAAACACAAAAGACCCCGAATAGCCAAAGCAATCTTGAGAAAGAAAAATGGAGCTGGAGGAATCAGGCTCCCAGACTTCAGACTGTACTACAAAGTTACAGTAATCAAGATATTATGGTACTGGCAGAAAAACAGAAATATACATCAATGGAACAGGATAGAAAGCCCAGAGATAAACCCACACACATATGGTCACCTTATTTTTGATAAAGGAGGCAAGAATATACAATAGAGAAAAGACAGCCTCTTCAATGAGTGGTGCTGGGAAAACTGGACAGCTGCATTTAAAAGAATGAAATTAGAACACTCCCTGACACCATACACAAAAATAAACTCAAAATGGATTAAAGACCTAAATGTAAGGCCAGACACTATCAAACTCTTAGAGGAAAATATAGGCAGAACACTCTATGACATAAATCACAGCAAGATCCTTTTTGACCCACCTCCTAGAGAAATGGAAATAAAAACAAAAATAAACAAATGGGGCCTAATGAAACTTCAAAGTTTTTGCACAGCAAAGGAAACCATAAACAAGACAAAAAGACAACCCTCAGAATGGGAGAAAATATTTGCAAATGAAGCAACTGACAAAGGATTAATCTCCAAAATTTACAAGGAGCTCGTGCAGCTCAATATCAAAAAAACAAACAACCCAATCCAAAAATCGGCAGAAGACCTAAATAGACTTTTCTCCAAAGAAGATATACAGATAGCCAACAAACATATGAAAGAATGCTCAACATCACTAATCATTAGAAAATGCAAATCAAAACTACAATGACGTATCACCTCACACCAGTCAGAATGGCCATCAGCAAAAAATCTACAAACTATAAATGCTGGAGAGGGTGTGGAGGAAAGGGAACCCTCTTGCACTGCTGGTGGGAAAGTAAATTGATACAGCCACTATAGAGAAGAGTATGGAGGTTCCTTAAAAAACTAAAAATAGAACTACCATATGAGCCAGCAATCCCACTACTGGGCATATACCCTGAGAAAACCATAAATCAAAAAGAGTCATGTACCACAGTGTTCACTGCAGCTCCATTTACAATAGCCAGGACATGGAAACAACCTAAGTGCCCATCGACAAATGAACAGATAAAGAAGATGTGGCACATATATACAATGGAATATTACTCAGCCATAAAAAGAAATGAAATTGAGCTATTTGTAGTGAGGTGGATGGACCTAGAGTCTGTCATACAGAGTGAAGTCAGAAAGAGAGAAACAAATACTGTATTCTAACACATATATATGGAATCTAAAAAAAAAAAAAAAAAGGTTCTGAAGAACCTAGGGACAGGACAGGAATAAAGATGCAGACGTAGAGAATAGACTTGAGGACATGGGGGGTGGGAAGTGTAAGCTGGGACGAAGTGAGAGATTGGCATGGACATATATACACTACCAAATGTAAAATAGATAGCTAGTGGGAAGCAGCCACATAGCACAGGGAGATCAGCTCGGTGCTTTGTGTCCACCTTGAGGGGTGGGATATGGGGGGTGGGAGGGATACACAAGAGGGAGGAGATATGGGGATATATGTATATGTATAGCTGATTCACTTTGTTATACAGCAGAAACTAGTACACCATTGTAAAGCAATAATACTCCAATAAAGATGTTTAAAAAAAAAAAAGTGAAATCTCTGCCAAATGCTGAGTATATCCATTACAATTATACCATTGTGACCTGAAGAAAATACAACTGGCATGCCAAAGATACAATGGACCATCTGAGACGGACTTCGTTAGAACTCCATATATTACCTGACCTCCAAATATCCCCTAGCCTAACATGGCGTTATAATTATACTAATTACCTGTGTATCAGTAGCAACTCAGATCCTGTATCCAATAACCTTAAAAAATCTAGGGGTTATCTTTTCCATCCATTCTTGATTTTTTCTGTATATATAGAACATATATAGTGAATATATATGCGGAACATATATATTCCGTATGTAAGGAAAAGATCAAACATGAATGAGCTGAAGGTTGAGGTTAGCTTTCTCTGTGTGTGTGCATACACACACATCGACATATGTTCATATATAATGTGTATATAATATAAAATATCAAGAACATATGTATACATATGCATGTAGATCTATAAATATAGGAAGATATGGAAAAATATAGTTATCTAGATAAAGATAGATATGGATGCAGATATATTTACAGACACAGATATAGATACAGATATAGATATACAGATATAGTCCTTGCTGGCTGCCGCCAAATTTTACCCCTATAAATACCAGATTCTCTTAGCCAGTTCCAAAGATCCCACATAGATCAGGGCTCCCTTGCTACCATTCAGCCTTGCTACATATTCGAGTCCCAATCTTTTTCTCATAAAACTCTCTAGAGGCACTCATCAGCAATCCTTACTTTGAAGATAGACATGGGCTTAATCCTGGCTCTGCCACTCAGAAGCTATAACATACCCACATTGCTTCTAACAGTTAAGTTCTTCCACTAAGCTCCACAATTCTGGAATCCTATTATCCCTATTATTAAAAAGCCCAATTCTTTAATAGCATTTCCTACCATCACCTTGGCCTCCAGAGGGCAACAATTAATGAGCTTCTCAATAACAGTTGTGCCCCTCTCTTATCAGGGCATTCCATATTGACTTGGTAAGTGGACTGTTCCCAAGCTCTCCTATGGAACATAATCAGCTGGGGAGTTTGGGGTCCTATGGAGTATATCCATTCTAGCATGCCTACTCTAATCCTTTTACCTTTTCCTCTAAAGTCTATCACAGCAGTTCTGGCATCATTTCATGTGTGTCATCACTTTTATAAAGCCTCCAAGATCCATCTAAGCAGTGTATTAGAATGATCTCCTGGGTCCTTGATAGGATTTAAATCCTATGTCACAGGAAAGAGTTCCCATATGAACAAACTCACAATTTGGGGAAAATCTCTACATAATCTCCAGCTGGGCTTATAAATAAACAAACTCCCTCCCCTTTAGCTAGTTTCTTTTTTTTTTTTTTTTTTTTTTTTTCTTTTCTCTTTTTTCTATTTGGTCTAGGCCTCTTAAGATCGATTTCAAATTCTCAGGCATATTCTCCCAGTTCTTGCCAGTTAGGTTAGCTAGATCCTACAGCTTCTTTAGCACATAACTCCTCTCTTCCTTTGATAGGTCCAGAAATACTCCATTTGAATTCTGATGACATTTTCCCCAATTGTGGGAATCTGTGGGTTCAAGGTTTTTAACTGCATATATCCAGGATACTTATCCCAAATCTCACATCTGACCACTTTCCTTTTAGGTCCCTGACTTGCCGAGGCCAAACAATAAGGCTTCTTTGAAATTCTGCCATTCCTAAAATTAATATTCAGCTCTATCTGCTATCCAGATGCCAGAGAGGAATTTCTTGCAATGCTGCCAAGGCGGCCCTCTCACTCTCACACTTCCCATGAAAATGTGCAAACTGAAATAATGGTATTGCCTAAAGACAAAATATGAGTGAAAATTAAAATACTTCTAACATTTATTATTGGCACAGACATAGGCAAAAGGAACTCATATGTATTGCTACTATAAATTATATATTGAGAATGTAAATTGGTATATTCACATTCATTTGAATAGAAACATGGGACTAATGTGATAAATTCGATTATTGTTCAGCAAATAGTTATTCCCCCTTCCCCTCCAACCTCCACAAAAGGAGCATGTTTCACCATAACTTTGATATTGGGTTTGGCCAGTGATCTGCTATAGTCAATGAGAGGTTAGCAGATGTGACATGAGCAGAGACTTCAAATATGCTTAAAAATCTGTAAAAGGGAAATGGATAGGATCAAGTAGCTAAGTCACACTGCACATTCTGAAAAATTCTGTAATGTGTTAAAAATGAATGTTAACCTAATTTTCAACTTGCTGTAGTTATAATTGTGTTAAATTTTGCTACTCTTTACAGAGCTTTGTAACCTATTCAAACGCTTTTTCGGAATAAGATAAGATAAAATTAAAATTCTTTGAAGATATTGTTGTTATCCCCAAATATTGACACCAACTATTACAGGCTCCTATCTAATGCAGTAGAAAAAGAGTACGGTTTGGAAACTGAAAGGCCTTGGATTCATATATAAACAGCTCATGGAGCTCAATATAAAAAAAACAAACAACCCAATCAAAAAATGGGTGGAAGATCTAAATAGACATTTCTCCAAAGAATACATACAGATGGCCAAAAAGCACATGAAAAGATGCTCAACATGACTAATTATTAGAGAAATGTAAATCAAAACTACAATGAGGTATCACCTCACACTGGTCAGAATGGCCATCGTCAAAAAAATCTACAAATAATAAATGCTGGAGAGGCTGTGAAGAAAAGGGAACCCTCCTACACTGTTGGTGAGAATGTAAATTGGTATAGCCACTATGGAGAAGAGTATGGAGGCTCCTTAAAACACTAAAAATAGAACTACCATATGACCCACCAATCCCACTCCTAGGCATATACCTGGAGAAAACCATAATTTGAAAAGATACATGCACCCCATGTTCGTTGCAGCACTGTTTACAATAGCCAGGACACGGAAGCAACCTAAATGTCCATCAACAGAGGAATGGATAAAGAAGATGTGGTACATATATACAATGGAATATTATTCATATTCATAAAAAAGAACAAAATAATGTCATTTGCAGCAACATGGACCTAGAGATTGTCATACTGAGTGAAATAAGTCAGACAGAGAAAGACAAATATCATATGATACTGCTTACATGTGGAATCTAAAAAAAGGGTACAAATGAACTCATTTACAAAACAGAAGTACAGTCACCAATGTAGAAAACAAACTTATGGTTACCAGGGGATAAGGGGTGGGGAGTAAATTGGGAGATTGGGATTGACATATACACACTACACTATATAAAATAGATAACAAATAAGAACCTACTGCATAGTACAGGGAACTCTACCCAATACTCTGTAATGGCCTATAGGGGAAAAGAATCTTAAAAAAGAGTGCATATATGTATATGTATAACTGATTCACTTTGCTGTACACCTGAAACTAACTCAACACTGTAATCAACTATACTCCAATAAAAATTTAAAAAATAAATAAATGAGACAATAAACTGTAAAATTCAAAAAAAAAAAAAAAAAAAGAAATATGCCTGTCCTCTAGGGTTCCTACATCGTATTACAAGAAGAATATGTACAAGGTAGCCACTGGTCCAAGAAGGATAAAAAATATTTGGGGAGGACTTTGACCAAACCTTCAGCTTAGAACAAAGCCCTGCCAAGTGTAGCCTGGATCAGCTGAAGGGCAACCAACTTGCAGACACATAAGTGAAAAATAAATATCTTCTGTCCTTATGTCACTGAATTCTGCAGTGATTTATCACACATCATTATTGTGAAAATGAGTGGTTAATATAACTTATACCATGTAGCCTGGAAAGTCCACTTATGTCTAATCCCCACACGTGTATAAGGAGATATGTAAAATGATGTTCGTGGCTGTACTATTTGTTCTACAGAAACTGCCTCACCTGCAAGTTTACCATTCTTTATGTTATATTGACTTTTGAAACATGTGAGCCAGCCAGCACTATCCGAGAAGAGTTTATCATTTTTCTGACCCTGGGTAATGTGACTGTAAATTTCTTTGGCTTTCAGCCTCACAACAATGCTGTCCACTACACTTTTTAAAAAATTGGTTGCCATCTTATGAATCCATAAATTTAGCCACATTTCAGTCTTTTCCGTAGCTTCATAACACACAGTAGATGTTACAAAGTGGTCTCATGTACAGTCAGCAAATTTCCTCTTCCCTTTTCTTGATATACCACATTTTTGCTTCATTAACATTGACTTTATGGCCCACAGCACTATAACTCATGCCTGAATGAAACCCATCAAACATATTTTCTCCATAAGGCACATCACAGCATACTTGCACTTGAGAACACTAGACAGCACTTCAGTACTACACTGGGAACCATTTTAAATGGCACACTCACCAAAAATGTGAAAACAAGCAAACACATTTTTAAAAAGTGGCACTAAATAAACTACAAAAGGACACTTGTTTACAGAGTATGAGAGCTGAAACAAGAGGGCGGAGCATTGCCTTATTCAACCGCAGCTGGAAACAGGTGTAATGGGCAACTCAAAAATTTTGTGCCTCTGTGCAAGTCAATAAATGACCATGAAAGTGCCATGAGTACTGATTTTGGTATAACAAATAGATTTCGGCGTGTAGGCAAATTTGCAAATACATACACCATGTATAATGAGGAGTGACTAAATATAGTTTTAGTAAAATGTAAAAATATGCACAGGAATGAAATTACCAAATCAGGATAGTTCCTATGTCTTTCAAGAAAGAGACAAAAGATACATATGTGGGTCTTATTTTTATCTTTAATATTTTATTTTTAATAGAAAAAAGATTTTAAACAGATATTGCTGGTGTCTCTATCATCTCTAATAAGTATAACTGCCTCTAAGTTTTGGAATATTTGAAACGTTTTCTAACTTTACATATTAAATTTTAAGTATATTTACAAATTCTCTTTGAAGAAAAAAATTCATGGGAACTGGGAACTAGAGCTGGGCAATTAGACTTGGCACAGAGGGTAGATTCTGAGCTATCAGATGGTCAAAGCACAAATCTGGTAAATGAAGCCACAGAGGCACAGATCTCCATTGATTCCTGAAAGGGTCTCTTACCTTTCATTTAGAAACCATTCAACTGTTGTTTCAAAAAATATTTTGATTGTGGGTTACTAGTATTTTCAGTGTTCAGTTCATTTAAAAACTTAAATCCATTAAAGTATCCTGAGAAGGCAAGCAAGCACTGAATTACTGATACCATATTCTCCACATATACCTCCTACAATTTGGACCAGCTCCAAAATGGTGACCTTCCCCTCCTTACAAAACATTGCCTTATTTCTTACCTGAATATTCCATCCAAATAGAATGCCCGCTATTTTCCTGGTCAAGGGGTAATCTGAAATTACTGGTTGAATATTCTGACTGAAGAACAGGATGTCTTTAGTTACTGTTTTTCCACACTGATTACCGTTATATTTTTCTATCATACATATTGATCCTTTCCAAATCTTGGTCACTGAGGCTAGAAATAATACTTATAGAGCAATCTGAACAAGCTCAAAAAAGACCATGATTATTGTCAACACTCAGAAACTGAATCATATACTGTAGTGCAGAATCAGATTCGATAGGAACGTTGCATAGATGGAACAGCTAGAAATTTCAAGAGGTGTAGACCTTTTTTTTTAAATTTATGTACTGTAATCCTCAATTAAAACATGTTGAATAGGTTCCAGCTTTTGTTCCCACGCAAAAGGTCCACCCACCTGGCATCCCAGGAAGCCCTTTGAGTTCATGGCTCTTTTAGTTTTAACCATTTAACTTAGATACAAACAGAACCATTTCTGAAAACAAAAAATGGGTATTTTATAGTCAGATATGTTGTGTTTGAACCCCAGTGCCCAACTTCTGAGCAGTGTGGTTCTGAGCTGGCTATTTAACTTCTCTGAACCTGTTTCTCTATTTGAAAAATGCTGATACAATACCCTCCTTGTTAGGTTTTTATGAAAATTAAGTGACATAATACACACCAAATGTGTATTATGCATACACAGAGTGTCAGTTATAATGCCAGGCACATAAATAGGAGCTAAACAAACATTACTTCTTTTCTTTCCTTTTTTTTTAAATTTTTTAATTTAATTTAATTTATTTTTTTACACAGCAGGTCCTTATTAGTCATCCATTTTATACACATCAGTGTATACATGTCAATCCCAATCTCCCAATTCATCACACCACCACCCCCCTCCGCCCCACCGCTTTCCCCCCCTTGGTGTCCATGCGTTTGTTCTCTACGTCTGTGTCTCCATTTCTGCCCTGCAAACCGGTTCATCTGTATTCTCTTCCTTTTTTTGTAAAATATTTATTAACCATCTTTTGCATAATTTGTATAAGGCTCTCCTGTTATAGGTAACAGATCAAGCTATAGTCCTTTACATGTAGGTCATTATGTACAGATAATTGTACAGTAAAATCAAGTTCTTTTCCTGAATCCTGGGAGGTAACTTCTAAACCCTTGGAATTTCTCCAGTGATAGGAGTGTCTTTTTCTTCATGGTGGGCCCCTCAGACCACACCTGATATTTTATGCTAATGAGATTACTAGACCAGGCCCATCTGATAGTCTTAGGATGGAAGCTAGTCATACTAGAGTAACCAACCATATGATTTAGGGTGGGGGCAGTTATGCAACAGTTTAGGGTGGGGGCTCTGGGTTATGCAACATTATCTCGCCTCTGGAGAGTGAGGGGACTAGAGATTGAGTTCAGCCTTGTGGGTAATGAATCAATCAAGCATGCTTCAGTAATGAAGCCTCAATAAAAATTTTGGAGATTGGAGCTCAGTGAGAGTCAGCTTCCTGACTCTGATGATATTCTGTGTGTATTATCACTTACAAATACCAATGGAAATCCATACTGAGGATAAAGAATGCTTTATATCTGGAACTTCCTAAACTCTCTCCTATGCATCTCTACCCTTAGCTGGTATTAATGTATCCTTTTCCATGAGTATAATCATTTTCAGAGAGTTCCGTGCGATTTTCTAGTAAACTGTTGAAACTGAGGGTGGTTTTAGGAAACTCCTGAACTTCTATCTTGAACAGCCTTTGCAGTCTGGAGGACTGTGTCCTTAACCTCAAAGTCTGGCTAACTTGGGTAATAATAAAAATTATTTTCTATAAGTAGATGCAATTGGGAAAGAAAACTAACAATTTGTTTTCTAACAATTGGCGGAAAAAGGCTATAGATCAACTATTACAGAACCAAAATAAATATTATTACATATTTAAAAATATTTAATGGGTTTATAAATACCACATTCTATTATAACAAGATAGCTCATTTGCTTGGTATACATTTCCCAAAATACACCCAGAATTGTTGTAAAATAATATTGTCCAAAGTGATATGCTCTCTACATGCACACTTTATGTAGATTTTTTTAGGCTCAGATGGCATTGGATTACCATGACTTAAAAAATCTTTCTGAACAAAAATATTTCAGCAATGCTGAGTCAAAAGGAACTTTAGAGTATCAACTGCTCATTCTTTTATATATAAACTGGAACAAAATCAAAACAATTATCTAAATGGAATCAAGGGTCTTTCTGTTACTAAGCTCACCTAAGACCAAAGAAGAAACAAATACTATTCTGGTACCTATATTAGCAAGGTGTCTTGTATTCGTTTAAAAACAAAACAAAACAAATACAATGACATTAACCTACTTTTAGCTTGACTGTTTGTCCAAGTATACATTATCTGTATAACTAGTAACACAGAACAACTCTTTCCAGGTATCTGTGAGTGAGTATGCTTTTGAGCTCACTAACTATCAAAAGCCCTCAGTTAGGGCTTCCCTGGTGGCACAGTGGTTGAGAGTCTGCCTGCCAGTGCAGGGGACGCGGGTTCGAGCCCTGGTCTGGGAGGATCTCACATGCCGCTGAGCGGCTAGGGCCGTGAGCCACAACTGCTGAGCCTGCGCGTCTGGAGCCTGTGCTCAGCAACAGGAGAGGCCACGATAGTGAGAGGCCCGCACACCGCGATGAAGAGTGGCCCCCGCTTGCCGCAGCTGGAGAAAGCCCTCGCGCAGAAGCGAAGACCCAACACAGCCAAAAATAAATACATAAATAAATAAATAAATAAATAAATAAATAAATAAATAAATAAATAAGTTTAAAAAAAAACCTCAGTTAACAGAAACAATAATCATGTTATATAGAATATATGTATCATATCTGTCTTTTTGGTATTCTAAATTACATCCTAGATCAAGCCATACCCACGAAGAATAGGATCCTATGACAGTGATCAGGCATCCTCTGCTAATCATTCTACCCAACCACACACACACACATCACTCTGACCAGTATAAATACTGCATTTTCTATTCCCTTGGCTCTAGGTGTGCCTACGTGATAGAGGCTTTCTTACTGGTAGCCTTAGAAGAACAAAACAGTTACCTTGGCACCTAGGGATACAAGCCTAAAGTCGAAGATGGAAATAACATGGTACCATCTCACCCAAGCCTTTTTAATCAGATGGCCTCCAAATAGCTGTTACTATCAATATTGGGGGGAAGAGGAAAGACTGGGATGGAGGGGAGTAAATGGAGCACAGTCAGTAAAAAAAAAAAGGTCACAGTTTTTAGACTCAGATGCTATCTAGGCAAGATCACCAGTTTTGCTTATTGACATATAGTCCTAAAACTAAGTTTTCAGAGAATTACTTTGACAGAGAATCAATCTTGGCTTGCAAAGGATGGTGGCTGTTCAGCTCCAAGAGCTCTCCATCTCTCCACCCACGGCAAGTACACACACACCCCAGCTGAATCACTAGGACGCTGGCTCTGAAATTGTGTAGTCCTCAAAAAGAACATTTTGACAATGTTCACTTAAGATATGACCCAAGAAGAAAATAGTCAAAGAAGAACTTCCCAGAGAGCTATGGATTACCAGGTGGACTAGCCAAAGGACTTGTACTTTATAATTTACATACAGCAGCATTTGATCATTGCTGTAGACCTATAATCACTATGCATTTCTCATTCTCCTTTTCCCCAAATGAGAAGTTCATGCTTATTTTGTGTATATGCTGGGGTGAGAAAACTATGACTCACAGGCCAAATCCAGTTTGCCTGTTTGTGTAAGTAAAGCTTTTATTGGAACACAGCCATGCCTGTCTGGTTTTATATCTGGTTGCTTTCACCCTTCAGTGGCAGCTGAATAGTTGTAACAGAGACAGTATGGTCTACAAAGCTGAAAATACCTACCATCTGGCCCATTACAAAAAAAAGTTTGCTGACCCCTGGGTTATGTCATCATTTTATATTGAGCATGCATGCTAAGAGCAAATGCCTGTTTCTAAACTAAAGATAACTATATCAGACTTAAGGGAAAAGATTGTACATCTACTAGAGATCCTGGGCTTTAAGCTGGATACAGCAACTGAAAGGAACTCTGCCTTACAGAAGGGATGACACAGAAGGAAGTGCATGGAGAGCTGGGTGTTCTAAAGGACAGATTGTATCAGAGAAAACATCTGTTCTTTCTTTTCCCTATAGAAAGTAGAAACTTCATGAATACCAAAACTGCATGTCTTTGGCCCCCTGAAAGATAGTTTTTAACTGTCCTTTAAAATAATGACATCTGCTTATATTGAAGATTTCTATAAGAAATAATCATATGAGATTTTTAATTTGGGTCTATTATAAAGATATTGTTGAGGTTGTTTATTCATTATGTCATTATCATACTATGCACTCCTCTCTCCCAAGAGAAATGATCATGGTACCTAGTGATGTTTATGTCATTTTTGTAAGTATCCTAACTCCATTTCACTACAACTGTGTTTCTCCCTCTTCTTTTCACTCTATTTTTAATTATTCTAGACACTTTATGTAGCACCATAAGCCACATAACTTCTTTGCTAGACCAAGCAGATAGAAAAATATACAATCCATCACTCTAAAAAATAAAGCATTAACTCATTTAACCCTAAATATAACTCTTTTAATTCATTGTTTACATTTTACAGGGAAAAGACAAATTAAGTAACATGTAAAGGCAATCAAAAAATAAGTAAAGAATGTATAATTTAAACACATACCTAACCCTAGAAATCATACTTTTTTCCACTGTATCATGTTGTTTTCTTTAGGAATAAAGGTGGTAATAGAGCAATATTTTTCTAAAGCCTAGATCAAATTAAATTAAAAATTGAAACAGGCCTGAGGATGAGCTCTAAAGCCTTGAATTTAAAGAGTCTCATTTTTATGGCTGACAATGTTGAAGAGATTAGCATGTGTATTGGGGGCTCTAAAAACCTTTAAGAAAACTTAGCAGAAACTAACACAACATTGTAAATCAACTATAGTCAAATTTTAAAAATTAATTAAAAAAAAAGAATTGCTGGATGTAGAAAATTGCAAACCACTCCAAAAGTTCATTACATGTAATGATTTTTAATACTGCTAAAACTGCTGAAACTTATGAATAATTAGGCTAATATGGAATAGAGGCCCATAGCTAAAGAGCAAGCCTGGCCATCCAGTATTCAGCTTTCAATCTGGTTTCCTCATTCTCTTCTTATCTCTATGCAGTCAGTAACTCATGAAAATAAAAATAAAGTCTTATTTTCATAGGCTAAAAAGTAAACAGTAATGTTTTGAATATAAGGCTAAGAAACCTAAAATATTTCTTATCCAAGAAAGAATTTTGAATAGAGAATAGAATAGCAAATTCTCAAAGGATCCAGATCTATGACATTCAAAATCATTATATATATATATTCACTCAGTAAAAATAGTTTATGAAGTTTTACCCCTACTGCAAAAGTTGCACAATAATAGTGATAGAAGTTAAGTGAAACTTTAAAAAGCAGGTACTTTGTCCTTTGAAGTAATATAGTCCCAGGAAACATGGGACTATTTCAAAGAGTTCTTTGCATCTGTGACAGTATGAGAAAGAAGAGAGCGTGTTTCTTTCTGAGGGACCTGCGTTCAGGATGGGGAGTCAGGGGTCTCAGAAAGGAAGGGATATAAGCAGGAACAAGAGTTCAACACTAATGAAATTCACCTAGTTTTATAACAAAATTTGTAGGAAAGAGGAGTATCATGGTTAAATGCAGCAAAGCACATACTGATTCCTATAGCGTTGCAATGTGGAATGTTTTGAGCTATGTCTATTCTAAAATTGTGTTAATCTCAATTCAAAACAAAAAAAAAGAAAAAGAAAAATCTCATTCTTCCGTTCAGATAGTCTATTAAAACATTCACACACTCATATCATGGTACAATTTATCATTTAATATGATTTCACAACTATGTTTGTGCTTAAGTGGTAATTCACAAATGTGAGGTCTAAAAAAAAATTATAAGTGATTTTTCTTACGAATGTCAGGATTCTACTCAGGTTTCTTTTGGCAAACCCACTTAAATTGAAATGATCCCTAGCTAGCTGACATCTTCTATATAACCAGTCTTCAAACTGTTGCATTTCAACAATCTAACTGAAATCCAGCTGGCTCATACTCAATTATGATAAAAATCCAAAGTGTTGCTAAGCGACTAGGGAACAGAATTTGAAAACCTGACAAGAAATATTTCCTCACCCTTGATTGAGGGAAGCAGTGCACAGATGGTCAAGGTGACACAGATTCTTGGGACCTTCAAAGATTAATTCCTTCTCAATTCCTACATAGAAAGTGATTAATTTTTTTAAAAGTATCATTTTTAATCTCTGCTTTAAAGTGTCCATTGTTAACTCCCACTATAATTTTGGTTTTAACTGCTGCATTCACCATTGCTTCTGGTTTAGATTACTGCGTGTACTTCCAACCCTACTACAAGCAGAAGTTTCTGTGGCTATTATAGTTCTTTCAGAGGAGAAGAACACTGAGGTCATATCACATCAGTACTTCCTGCCCTGTACTGATACCGATCAAATTCTGAAAACAATTTAAGGTTTTGGTCCTTAGCTTTAGGGCACAAAACTCGATAGAATCTAGCAATTTGAGAAACTTTATCATGCTCAACATCACATTACTCGTAGCAACTATTTTCAACAAGCAGTCTGTAGTATTGTTCCTAAAACTGAAATGGACAAGATTCTAGGTCAGAATACTCCTTTAAAATCAATGAAATTGCGGAAATTAGTTTGAAAACTTCTACCAGGACATTAAAACATTTTCAAAGAACTTGGCAACAATTTAGCAAGTTCATTCTTTCATGTACTTACCAAAATGTCAATCTTCAAGCCATAGCTTTATTCAGTTCCCTTTCCCATTTCCAAGTTAGTTCATGGTTTCTCGAAGGCCCCTCCTCCATGTATGCAGCCGTAATTCTCCACCTCTACCACATACTTGACTGGGAAAACATAAAATCAGGAACACCCTCACCTTCGGCCCTCTATTCCACCCAATTATTTTTATATCCAAGTGTCTGTCAAGATTCACGTTTACAAATGATGACCCATTTAAAATAGTTTTGAAACCATGAGTGATTAGTCAATCCATTTCACCTGGCTTCCCTAATCAAGGTCGTTTTAAGGCTTGCGTGTCCTCCACGCGGCACAGAGCTTAAAGGATAAGATGTATAAGATGCCTGCCTGAGTTGTTTTCCAGGAACCCGGAGTCACCTGCATCTGGTTCAAGCTGAGCTGAGAGCTGTGTCTAGCTTGAGCCGAGCTGGTTAAGACTGGATAGGACCACTGACCCTCCAACTGAGCATGCGCGAGTGTCTGGCGGTCTTTAGAACACGCAGAGCCCTGTTGCTTGGTTGGGCTTGCGCAGAATGGTGATTATCACACGTTTTTCCAATCACCTTTCCCCATGCTTCCCGTGCACCATGCCTCAGACCACCCTGCTTCTTTATTCGTTATCCCATAAATACCCCAGCCCCCTGCCTAAAGGGAGGTGGATTTGAGGTTTTTCTTCTATCACCGTGCTTGGCTGCCTTAAAAATAAACCCTCTCTTTGCTGTAAACCGGGTCTCTCAGCATTTTGGCTTGCTGTGTTTCAGGCAAGACCAACCTGTTTCTGTAACAGTTCAAGCAACAAAGCTATTTGTTAAAGAGATATTAAGTCAATTTCTCTCTCTCCCTTCCCATGCCTCATTTTCTTTTTCCCCTCTTTCACCAATTAAACAAGAAAAAGGAAGCATGTAACCCTACTAGTCACTGGCAGCTATCTTTTAATTGCAAAGTGAAGCTAGACTTAGGCTAAAACCAAAAATAAGGACAGCAAAGAATCAGAAAGAATCTTTAAGAGATGGCGGCTTGGATCTCAGAATCATTACTCTTGGTAATAGGTATCCACCTTAACTCCGTGAAGTCATGTGTCCAGACCAAACTGATCCATTCCACAGAGTGGATCTTGATGAACTGTAAGCAATATCCTGAGACATTACTAGGAAAAGTATGCTGGCTGGGGTGGTTCTTGGAAAGTTCTACTCATTCTTAAAGACAAAAAAAGTACAAAAGAGTCACATCTGCTTCTATCAGTGAGAATACAGTCAGAGAAGCAGAACTACACTTATTCTTAATTTGTCTAAATGGGGGAAAAATACTCTCAACTAACTAGGAATAGAAGGAAACTCCTTCAACTTGATAAAGAAATATCTACAAACAACCTACATGTCACATCATACCCAACCATGAAATAATGAATGCTTTCTCCCTAAAATTGAGAATAAGGCAATATGTCCACTTTTACCACTTTAATTCTTTATTGTACTGGAGATTCTATCCAGGCAATCAGACAAGAAAAAGATATAAAAGTAATGTAGATTATAAAAGAAGGATTAAATGTCTTTTTGTTCACAGATGTCATGGTTATGTAGAACATCCAAAGGAGTATGCATGCACACACGTGTGCACACACTAGAACTAATAAACAAGCCTAAGGAGGTTGCAGGATACAAGACAATATACAAAAGAAGTGAAAATTTGTACACTGAAAACTAAAAACATTACTGAGAGGGGAAATAAAAAGAATCTAAAGGAAAGGAGAATCATTCCTTGATGATGGATTGGAAGACTCAATATTATTAAGATGGTAATCATCCCCAAAATTATTCAGTGCAGTTCCTATCAAAATTATTGAAGGTATTTCTACCAAAATTGACAGTCTGATACTCAACTGTACAGGGAAATGTAGAGGACCCAGAAAAGTCAAAACAATCTTGAAAAAAAAACAAAGTTGGAGGATTTGCACTTCTTGACTTCAGGCTTACTACAAAGCTACAGAAATGAAGACTATGTGGTACTGGCCTAAGGATGAATATACAGATCAGTGGAATAGAATTGATATTCCTGAAATAAACCCTTACATTTATTGTTAATTGATTTTTCACAAAGTTTCCAATATTTCATTGAGGAAAAGATGGTATTTTCAACAAATGGTACATTTCCATCTCTCTACTGATTTGGAAGTTGTCAGTTCTAGTTTATATCTTAATGATAGCTCTGAATATTTTACTAAATTTGCCAGAAATAGAGACTGCTAGATTTCTAACCAATAATTTTTTTTTTTCATTTTCTGTTTCTAAAGCAACCTTCATCTAGTTGGGGCCATTTGAAAACTCTACTCTTCAATTTCCTGTGAAGTTTCAGCAAATGTAAGTATACAGCCAATATAATACAGGTTGAGATTTGGGGTTGTGGTTTCCATGAAAGCTTTCTTTAAAGAGGGATCAGAGTTAACTGGGAGACCATTTGCCTTTGACAAACTCTTACTACCTTATGTCTTTGTCTTGGTGCCTGCCAATTGGCCACAATGGGAGAAAGTACAGTCACTGACTTGTAACCAAATACAAAAGACAGCAGGGCAGAGAGTCTGGATTTCTTAAACAATATGGAACAGCCATCCCTGCCTCAGACTGCCTACCTTTTGCCTTATTTTATAGAAAATAAAATCCCTAAGCTGATAGAAAATAAACCCCTAAGCTGTTTAAGGCAGTCATTTTTGGACTTTTGGATTTCTGTTACAGGAAGCGAAACACAGTTTCTAATAACGCTAAACAGATATTTAATTACTATTCTAACACCCCTCTCCAAAACAGCAACTTAAAACACATTAAATCTCATCGTCCCCATCTTCTCATGTAGGCTATGGTAATGGTTAGCTATAAGTTTAATTCAATGTCTTTTTTAGGTGTTTTTGTTTATAAACCCACAAATTAGATATCTTATTATTGCTTTATAACTTAATATTTATTTGGATTTGTTTGCATGTGTTAACAAAATGTTTTGTTTATCATTCCTTCTCGACCTCAGACCTAACTTATGGTTAATTTCCTTTATTCCTGAAGTATATTTTTTATACTTTTGTGCTGTGCATCTGTTGATGGTGCTCTCAGTTTTCGTTTACCTGAAAATGCTGATCTTTTTGTGAAAGATTTGCTTGGGACTTGATTCAAGGTTTAAATTTATTCTGTACTTTTACAATATTATGTTACTTGTCTAGCTTCCCTTGTTTCATTTGAGAAGTCTACTGCAGTATAATTGTCTTTCCTTTAGAGATGATCTGTTTATTCTCTCTTGATTAATGAATTCATATCTTTAATTAATTTTGGAAAATTCTCAACCATTTTCTATATTTTCTACTCCTGAAAATGGCTATTTAAGTCTATCCATCAAATCCATTAACCTGTTATATTTTACATTTTATTGTCTCTCTGGTATGCATTCCCAGGAGATTCCTCATGTAGTTCTTTCTTCTACCTTATAAATTCTATTTCATCTATATGCAACCTATCAATTAACCCACTCGTGCTATCCTTAGTTTCAATTTCTATGCTATTTAAATTTAGAAGTTTTGTTTTGTTCTTTTTCAAGTCTTCCTAGTAATTTGGATAAACATTTGTCTATTGCTTACTGTTTTTAGGTTTACCTCTCAATTTTCTGAACATTTCATATAATATATCTAATTCTACTTTGGTTTTTTCCAGTTTTATTGCAATATAATTGATATATAATTTGCATTAGTTTAAGGTGTACAACATAATGATTGGGTATATGTATATATTGCAAAATAATTAACACAGTAAGTTCAGTTAACATCCATCACCTCACATAGTTACATTGTTTTCCTGTGATGAGAACCTTTAAGATCTACTCTCTTAGCAACTTTCAAATATACAGTAGAGTATTGGTAACTATAGTCACCATGCTATATGTTACATCCCCAGTACTTATTTATTCTTATAATTGGAAGTTTTTTCCTTTTGACCACCTTCATCCATTTCCTCTAACCACCCGCCTCCCAGAACCTTTAGGAAACATCAATCTGTTCTGTTTCTACGGATTCAGTGTTCTTAGATTCCACATACAGTATTTGTCTCTCTCTGTCTGACTTAATTCATTTAGCATAATGCCCTCAAAGTCCATCCATGTTGTCACAAATAGCAGGATTTCCTTTTTTTTATGGCTGCTTAATATTTCATTGTCTGTGTGTGGTGTGTGTATCATATTTTCTTTGTCCATTTGTCCTTTGATGAACACTTAGGTTGTTTCCATTCTTGACTATCCTAAATAATGCTGCAATAAACATGGAGTGCAGATATCTTTTCGAGATAATGATTTCATTTCCTTTGGGTATATACCCAGAATTAGAATTGCTGGATCATATGGTAGTTTTATTCTTAATTTTTTGAGGAACCCCCATACACTTTTCCATAATGGCTGTACCAATTTACAGTCCCACCAACAGTGCACAAGGGTTTCCTTTTCTTTACATCCTCAGTAACACTTGTGATCTCTTGTCTTTTTGATGATGCCATTCTAACAGGTGTGCAGTGATATCTCATTGTGGTTTTGATTTGCATTTCCCTGATGATTAGTGATGTTGAGCATCTTTTCACATACCTGTGGCCATTTGTAAGTCGTCTTTGGAAAAATGGTCTATTCAGTTCCTCTGCCCATTTTCTGATCAGGTTATTTGCTTGTTTGTTGAGTTACATGAGTTCTTTTTATATTTTGGATATTACCCCATTATCAAATATATAACTTGCAAATATTATCTCCCATTCTGTAAGTTACCTGTTCATTTTCTTTATGGATTCCTTTGCTGTGCAAAGCTTTTTAGTTTGATGTAGTTCTGTTTCTTTATTTTTGCTCCTTTTTGTCTTTCCTTTTGGTATCAAATCTAAAAAATTATTGCCAAGACCCTGGTCAGGGAGCTTCTTCCCTATGTTTTCTTCTAGGAGTTTTATGGCTGTATGATTTCAGGTCTTAATTTATGTCTTTCATCCATTTTGAGTTTATTTTCGTATATGGTATAAGATAGTGGTCAAGTTTTATTCTTTTGCAAGTGGCTGTCCAGTTTTCTCAGCACCATTTATTGAAGAAACTATCCTTTTCCCTATTGTATATTCTTGGCTCCTTTGTTGTGAATTAATTGACCATACATGCATGGGTTTATGTCTGGCCTCTCTGTTCTAGTGCATTGATCTACTTGTCTGTTTTTGTGCCAGTATCATACTGTTTTGGTTACTACAGTTTTGTAGTAAAGTTTGAAATCAGGAAGTGTGATGCTGACAGCTTTGTTCTACTTTCTCAAGATTGCTTTACCTATTTGGGGTCTTCTGTGGTTCCATACAAATTTTAGGATTATCTTTTCTATTGCTGTGAACACTGCCATTGGATTTCTGATAGGGGTTACACTGAATCTGTTGATTGCTTTGGGTAGTATAACCATTTCAACAATAATAATTCTTTCAAACCATTAGCATGGGATATCTTTCCATTGATTTGGGTCTTCAATTTCTTTCATCAATGTCTTATACTTTTTAGTGTACAGGTCTTTCACTTCCTTGGTTAAATTTATTGCAAGGTATTTTGTTCTTTTTGTTGCAGTTGTAATGGGATTTATTTCTTAATTTCTGTTGCTGATAGTTGGTTATTGTATAGAAACACAACTGATTTTGTATATTGTTTGTATCCTGAAACCTTACTGAATTCCTCTATTAATTCTAACAGTTCTTGGTGAAGTTTTTAGGGTTTTCTGTATGCAATCTTATGTCATGTGTAAATAGAGAAAGTTTTACTTCTTCCTTTCCAATTCAAATGCCTTTTATTTCTTATTCTTGCCTAATTGCTCTGGCTAAGACTTGCAATATTATGTTGAATAAAATGTTTAAGATAGGCACCATGTCTTGTTCTTAATCTTAAAGGAAAAGATTTTTTTACCTCATTTTATTTTTTGAAGAAAATGATCAAAGATTGGAGTGAAAATAAAAATACAGACAAGAAAGACAATAGAAAAAAATCAAAGAAACTAAGAGCTTTTTTTTTTAAGTAAACAAAATGGACAAACCTTTTTTTAGACTTACAAAGAAAAATAGAGTGAGGACTCAAATAAATAAAATCAGAAATAAAAGAAGAGACATTAAAACTGACACCACAGAAATACAGAATATCATAGGAGACTAAAATAAAAAATTATATACCAACAAATTGGACAACCTAGAAGAAATGGATATATTCCTAGAAATATACAACCTACCAAGACCAAATCATGAAGAAATAGAAAATCTCAACAGAACAATCAAAACCTCCCAACAAATAAAAGCCCATGAACAGATGGCTTCACTGGTGAATTCTACCAAACATTTAAAGAATAATTAATACCATCCCTTTTTAATGTTTCCAAAAAATTGAAAAAAGGAAAGAACTTCCAAACTCATTTCATGAGTCCAGAATTACCCTGTTACCAAAACCAGATAGGGACACTACAAAAAAAGAAAATTACAGACCAATATCCCTGATAAACATACATGCAAAAGTCCTTAACAAAATATTAGCAAACTGAATTTAATACATTGAAAGAATTATATACCCTGATCAAGCAAAATTTATTCAAGGAATGAAAAGATAGTTCCACATCTGCAAATTAATCAATGTGATACACCACATTAATAAAATGAAGAATAGAAATCATATGATCATCTCAATAGATGCAGAAAACACATTTGACAAAATTTAACATCTATTCATGATAAAAATTCTCAGTGAAGTGAGTATAGGGGAAACACACCTCAACCTAATAAAGGCCATATATGACAAGCCCAAAGCTAACATCATACTCAATGATAAAAAGCTGAAACCTTTCCTTCTAAGATCAGGAAAAGACAAGGATGCCCACTCTCTCCACTTTAATTCTATTTTCTTAAATTATTGGAGATAGTAAATCTGCTGTGTTTTTGCTGTTTTTGTTATTTCTGTACTGTTGTTTCTGCTGACTTTTATACATGGTTGTTGTTTCTTTACATGTTATATCCAACTGTACTTCAAAAGAAGGGAGAGTTTTGAGGCAGGTGAGTAGAGAATGGTCTACACATGACCATGAGGGACAAATATAACCTTTATCTATACTTCCAGGTCCAGTTTACTTTGAGTATGGGAAAAAATATTAAACCAGTTGCTATTTGAGATGACTAAATGGAGAAGTGTCCCTAGGGGAGATCTACATTTCATTTAGAGAAAAGAATTAGGTGAATATTTTAAAAAATGGGGGTACAGAAAAACTTTTGAACATATCATTAGGTCCAAGAGTCACATTTGAAACCTTTATTGGGGGATGAAGACAGCTTGGTGAGAGACTGAATCAGATCAGAGGCTATATAGTGCAATATAAGAATAAGTCAGAATAATGAGTGCCTAAGGGCATGGGGCTTCTGCTAGGCCTAAGGTAAAGAGGCATGTAATACACAATGAGATATTTCTTGCTTGTCACTTAGTATAAATTCTTTTTAAAAAATCATTCTTAGAGCAACACTCCTAGGGAATATAAAATTTGAGCAAAATATCTTGCTGTGGTGTTCAGCAGGTCTTGCTTAAGTTCTGCGAAGGGTAGAACCCAAAGTCTTAACAGGTGTTAATAATAACACGTGTGTTAAATTTTATTAATAGCAGTAGAAAATGACTAAAAATAGACACCTAATATCTCCTTTCAAATTTCTATATTACCTGAAATAAACCTCTCAACTCTTTGGGCCCTAGCTTCCTTCTCTTTAAATGAGGAAAATAGACAAAAGTATATAGTCACTTACAGCTACTTTAGTGATTTTTCTAAAAACATTTTTAAGAATGCATAACAGAAACTAATCACAGTATATTAATTTGGGTTTTACAGCTCAATATATCTGAAGTATATTTTTTACACTTTTTTGTTGAAAGAATAAGAAATGGATTTCAGATTGAACCCTTAGAATTCTCTAGACAACTGGCAATTGAATGGAGGGAAATATGTATTATAAAATTAATATACTTTTCAGAAATAACAAATTTTTAAATAATGCAAAGCTTTCTTTTTAACTTTTATATCAATTTTATTTTTTCAGCAAAAGGTCAACTTAGCAAATACTAACCAGTTGTAAGAACTTGCTATTTGCCAGCCATGGTCATATTTATTTCTCTTAACAAATTTATGAGACAGATATCTTTGCCCCGTTTTACACATGAAGATGTAAAGCAATGGAAGTTTAATTGTCTATAGTTATGAATCAGTTGGTCCTATCCCCATTCTGCCTTATATATGGTCTTTCCTTCCTCATGCTTTCTACCAGCCCGTGAAGCAAAGATCCAAGTAATACCGGACTTATGCTCTAGTTACCCAAAGTGTGATTAAATAGTTAATCATGGTTTCTGAGGTAGATATTTTGACTTTTTAAATAACACTAGTACAGCAGATGCTGCATGTGCCCTGTCCTTTTTTTCTCAGCATTCAGTGTTACTATAAGCATATGGGTCTTTGCCCAAGAGCTTTCCTTGGTCACAATAGCATGCTTAGCTTAATGCAGAACAGGTTGGAATTGCCAAGAATTAACTCTCAAGAAGAACCCTCAACCAATGAAGAACAGAAATTGGTGGATAAATACTACAGCTCTGTCCTTATTAATACAACAAAATAGCCCCCAGAGGCCCCAGTGGGAATTAGCCCCAGTTGGACCTAGTGGCAGCCTACTCATTAATATGCCTTGAATGGCTTCTGTACCCTTCTAATCTCACTTTTTGTTCAAGGAATCACTCCAAATAATTTACTAAAATTCTTAATTTAGGGCCTGTTTATGGTGGAACTCAGCCTAAGTCAAATACTATATAAGGTTTTATTTAATTAGTGGGTGGCTACTGAGGTTGAAGATTATTCTCCACAGGTAGATTTTATTATTTATAATGAACTATTAAACTCTTTTCCCCATACACAGGATATTTCCAAATGACCATAATTTTAGGAGCCTAAAAGTTATGTGTTTTAAATGGTTGTCTATAGAAGCAGAGCTACACACCTTCAGATGGACTATTTGGACTGAATAATGAGTATCTCAGCATTGACCATAATAATAAAGATCACAGGTGGCCCTTCTTCAGATTGTCTGTTCTACATAGGTCTTCAGAGACCTTTGAATGAACTATGTGTTCAATAATAGCTTCTTGAATTGATGAATAACTCCTTTTCTCCTTCACTGGATTTTGATAGTCTTACTGTAGATATAATACAGATAAATAGTTTTGAGTCATTGGAAAAAAACAGTAGGGAAGTTAATAAAGAGAAAAGCCATATTTAATTTGGTTTATTTTAGAATAATTAGGTGATATAATGTTTACTGCATTCAAATATACTTCAGATTTTCAAATAATTCATGAACATTATATATTGACATATTCAAGTATTTCCATGTTTGTTATAATCAAAAACTACATATTTTAGAAATGAATATGGATATGATGACTTTAAAAATTAAGTATTTTCCCTTATCCTAAGAAAAGTAATGTGTCTAGAGTCATGCATCAGAAAAGCTGCAACAAAATAAATTTAATCAACATAATTTTGAATGAAATATCTTCTTTCTGTTCTAATTTAATTGTACAAAACCACTAGAATAACTTTTAAAAAAACATATACCCCAAGATTAATGTCTTTACTCTCCAATGACGTCCCACTGTACTTAAAATAAAAGCAAAACTTCCTAATAGCTTGCAAGACTTTTCATAATCTTGCTGCTCTTATAGCCTCAAGATTATTTCAAACCATTCTCCACACCCTAACCCTACTCTACCCACTGACCTTCTCTCAGCTCCTTTAATATTGAAGCCCTTACCTACCTCAGTTTAGATCTGCATGTAGTATTTTCTTAGAGCATGGTCCTATTATAAAATTTGAAAAAATTCTAAGTTTTCTAACAAAAAGTAAGGCGAATTAGTGTTAAATTAGTCACCAGCATTTATTCTCTACCGATCAATATGTATCTCAGCAAAGAAGCTTTTGGTTTATTAAGATCTACAGTACTTTTAAAAGATCTGAAGATAGAAGTGTAAAAGACACTTGTGCCTTCATTTGGGAAATAGCTACAATTTTTCTTTGTAAGTCTTGCCACGTATTTTTAATTATCCAAAGGAAGAGCAGGTTCAGATTTATGCAATTTATATAACAGATTAATTTTAAATAATTTATTTGCCCCATTTCAATTATTTTCCTATTTCATGAGTAATCAGGCTAATGAAGTGCCTACCAATTCCCTAAATTTAGCACCAGTCCATCCCATACTAAGCAGAACTAGAGTGATTGTTTATAGCATCATCCTAACCACTGTCAAGTTACCTGTGGTGGTAGGATGCATTATTACCTCGGCAAAATATGCTAGCAATATTTCACTTCGTATTAATTTCAATTTATATTACATTTAAGACTTTCACCTGTAAAAATAGACCCTGAGACACAATGTCTTACCAGTGTGTCTTGCTGTAATACATTATATTTTGAACAAGTCTTGATTTTTGTGATCCTATGCTAGAAATGATAATGAATATTTTAAACTGTAACAGTGGCAGCACTAGGGTAAAGTCAAGACTAGATATGTGAATTTGGCTGCTGACCCCTATTAATGCACTTTATCTATTGGTCTCAAATGATTACATGGGAATAGGTTGCATCTTGTAAAAAGAACTCAAATGGACAATGATTGATGTTGAGGCTGTGTCTGAAAAGAAAAAGAAACTGAATTGGTGTTGGGTGGCAAGAAGCATGGAGAGATTAAGATCCAGCAGTACCACCAGGCAAAGAGTAACTTCAAAAGTTGGGTACGTATGTACGTGTGTATATATATAAAGAAATATTTATATCATATATATAAAGAACACCTGAACCTTAATGTACTTATACACACAGAGACGGAGAGAGATATCCATAGGGAATTTAAGTAGTCCTGACAGTCTAGTAAACAGTGAAGTGGATAGGAAAGTATTTTCCCTTGTCAATGAAACTTTGACTTTAAAATGGTTTGGAGAGAACCTTAGCTGTGTTAAGGAAAATAAAGAAAATAGACCTTTGTTCATAAGCAGGACAAAGCAGTACTGAGTTGAGCAGCATCAGTCCAAGGGAAGCAGTTGCAGATACTGTCTTAAGTGTTCTCTTTCTAGGAAGAGGTCAAACAAGAAAGGAGCTGAATTCGGAATATTATAGTCAGCGGACAGGCTAATGCAATGATCAAAAGACAGAATGGGTCATAGAATTTATAGGCATTCCTTAACGTAATGGTTTTCAAATTGTGAGCCCTGAAATAGGAGCATGAGCGTCAACTTGGAACATTAGAAAAGCAAAGTCTTGACCCAGACTTAACAAAATGAAACTCTGGGAATGGGACTCAGCAATCTAGCTCTTTGGGTGATGTACATGCATGCTAAATTTGGGAAACACTGCCCCAGAGGTTTCCCAGATACTTTCCAAAAAAGATTATGTATCTGGAAAAAAGATTGGATTTTAAGTAGCTGAATAGATTGGTAGCTTTAAAGTGAAAGTCAATGAAACTCAGTTTTGAAGTAACAGATTGATAAGGTTTGGGCATAAAAATTACATACATTAGTATGACTACATTTAAATCCATGTCTGATTAGTCGTGATGATATTTTGGTTGCAGGAAGTTACGAAATTTTTTCAATGTAAGAAATTACTTACTAAAATTCCTTTTTAAAATACAAAGCAATGATTTTAAGGAATGTAAAGTTTTATTATGGTAAAAGTTCAAAACTAGTCAAATAGAGACAGACTTCTAAAGTCTAACTTTACATTTCTACAAATGAATTCAGCATGTCCCAAAATTTATTTAAATTCTATTTCTGCAATAAATGTAGGCACCATAAAATTATGGCAGTTTGATCATTAACTATTCGCTCAACTCAATTTAATTGCTGTTCAGAATAAAGACAACGTCTACCAACAAATGCATGTTTTTAAACAGCTTCACAAATTAGCGTTGCATTCATTGGTCACATGAGACATCTTAAAAACAGACTGTAGAAATAAGTAGCTAAATTTGAATCTCTTAAAAGTATATGCCTTTACAAAAGATTAAAATGTGAAACTTGTTGTTAATATAGTAAAATCAGAGTCAGCTGCTTGGTTTCATTACACTTGCCAAGTTATCTTAGTTGTACTCATTTCATCAGTTGTACTCATTTCAGGTCTCATTCGGATAAAATAGCGGTAGCTACTCTTTCTTCTGTGTACCAACCAACAGATAATCCAGCTAGAAACCTTTCATCTTCTCCATTTGCATCCTTTTTTCAATGTGATTTCTGTCCTAAATAATATTTCAACTATGCAAATAGTTTTATCCCAAATACTGCTATAGTTTTCCTTTTATGTAAAGTGGCTATTATACAAGTTATTTAGTTTAATAAAACTAAATCCAAAACTATTAATTTAACTAAATATTCCTAAAACTAGGTTTTTAGGTAATGCAAAGAATTTGATAGAATATAATTAATCCTTCTTTTTCCCATATGAAATTATTACTGCATTATAATCGGGTTTGGAGGTTTTATAGTTTTCTGTTTTAATAACAATACAATATTTATTATATTATCTGCATTGAAAATTTTAGGTGACATGGCTAAGCTTGTTATTTTTAAGTCTTAGGTTTTTTTAAAGATAGTAATCACTTTTTTAAAAACTCAAATACAATTTTTCATTTTCTGTTATGGCCGAAAACCCATATCTTGTGCAAAATCATTCTTGGCTGAATTCATTTAAAATTTAATGCAATCAAGCATGAATGAAACATGACATACTGCATGCATCAAAAATGGACCATCATAATTACTTTGAATCTTACATGCTGACTCTAAATCTTGGGTTAGTAACAAGGTAATAGTTTGTGTTGTCATCAATACCTAAAAGGATAGGATTACAAAAACAATGACAAAGGAGCACATTCTATTGGTTTCTTCTGTAAGTAGCCATTTTTATCGTCCAATCTCATAATACATGAATACTAATAGCCTGGTTTGCTAAGTTATCTGGAAAGGTGTAATTCATTTGTAGACAGTAAAGTAGAAAAAGGCACATGAAAGTGATACATCAAATGCTAGCTCAGTAGTACCATTAATTCGCTAAAATATGCCTATATTGACTCATCATAAATGAATTAAGGATAATATCAGTGAAGACAAAGGGAGATGAGGATCAGAAACTTCCTTGTCTTTTCGTTAAATTCACTGTCCACTTGTGAGTTGGGTATATTAGAAACACATCTGAAAATTCTTTTGTTATTGTCCGATGTCGTGAAATGAAGTAAATATATCTGTACAATTCTGCATCCAACACAGAGCCAGGATGTGCCACTTAACTTCCCTGGAACACATATAATCTGATAGGTTGCACTGTATTTTCAGGTCATCTTGGAGCCTCTGATGTATCTAAAGAATGAACAAACATTCAAAATGCATACTGCAGAAGACTCTTCTTCATTCTGTCTTCTGCCTAACACAAGGGAATGCTATGCAGAAACTTAATATGGCATGTAAGGGATGTTAAAATAATGTGCTGATTGCTGAATTCATATTATCTTCGCACTAGGGAGCCATCAGCCTCACAGATTAAATAAAAATAAATAAGAGAAAGAATCCATTCTTGTGGTTGCCAGCTGAAAATAAATTAAAAGCTGCTTCCTTCTTAACTATGGTCAATTGTCCTTGTCCGCAGGGACCACGATTTGGAAACATAAAAGAATATATTTAGTTCTTGATGAAAGAATAATAATTTGGTAATTTCTCCTAAAAAAAAAAAAAACATTAAAGTTGCGGTTACACAAAACCATTTTCCTGTCTATAAAAATTTTCAGATTTAAGACTAAAATGCTTCAGAAAAAATTATCTCAACATCCCAGTGAAACAATATTTTAATTGCCTCATTTAGAAAGAGGAAACAGAAAAAAAACCCTGAAGCATACGTATGCTAACAGGCTTTTCTGATCTCCCGGAAGTCTGCAGTAGAACTGAAACCATAATTCTTGATATCTAGGTGATCTTCCCAGCATAACACTTTTTCAATCAGACATAAATTGAGGAAGGAGTAAGAAAGTCAAATTTGTACTTTAAAAAGCATAAAATAAACTTTACAATAAAAATAATAATAAATAAGATGATCAAAGTTCTTGTTATGCAATATGAACTAAACTGGATTATTTTACTATCACTATGTGTTTGTTTGCTTGCTTGTTTGTTTTAAAATAAACAGGCAATTATGGCATTGTTGACCCCAAAAGGAGTTTCAGGTAATAAAAAACAATGGAAAGGGAACAAGGGAGCAATTTTTATTTTTAAAATGTACTGAAATAAATACTATTATATAAAAAAGTCCAGATATATAATTTATATAATCAAAATTTAATTTAAAAACTCTCAGTACTGGGCTTCCCTGGTGGCGCAGTGGTTGAGAATCTGCCTGCCAATGCAGGGGACACGGGTTCGAGCCCTGGTCTGGGAAGATCCCACATGCCACGGAGCAACTGGGCCCGTGAGCCACAGCTACTGAGCCTGCGCGTCTGGAGCCTGTGCTCCGCAACAAGAGAGGCCGCGATAGTGAGAGGCCTGCGCACCGTGATGAAGAGTGGCCCCCACTTGCCACAACTGGAGAAAGCCCTCGCACAGAAATGAAGACCCAACACAGCTAAAATAAATAAATAAATAAATTTATAAAAAAAAAACTCTCAGTACTTTCACTGTAGCATTCTCATTACAAAATTATTGAAAAAAAAGATATAAGTAGTCATCAAAATATAATCTTTCTCTAGAAACAAGGTGAACCTCTGTTCTTAAACAGTGTTTCTAGATCTTGAATAGAACCAACCTAGTTTTTTTCTTTTTTTACTTTTCATTTGCACTCTACAGGATCTGTAATATAGGTCTTCACATTTAATTGCAAAGCTTAAATGTTTTCATGTGCACCTGCAATTCAGAGTGTGTATGCATAGATTTGTTCTAATACCCATAGAGTTCATATCCCTGTGCTATTACCGAATATTTGGTATAAAGCAAGGTTAACATTCCGTTTGAACATGGTGTTGGATATCATTGCTTATATTCCCAAATAAATTACTTGATCTGTTATTCAGTTTATACACACTCAGAAGATGCTCACATACCTTCCTGAGGAATGTAAACCAACTCCAAGCCCTCTTTTTTCCAACTGGCTAGATGAATTTTCATGCAGTTTGTTAAAAGGGTCTGTTCCTCTAGAATACTGCATACAATTTTGAACAAGAAAGTAATGTACTCATCACATACAATATAATAAATGCTATTCATTGGAATTTGCTACTCACTCTACATATTCTATCTCAAAGCATGGCAATGACCCTGCACTGTTGGTATTATTATTCTCATTAAAGCAATCTTGAGAGAGAAAAACAGAGCTGTAGGAATTAGGCTCCCTGACTTCAGACTGTACTACAAAGCTGCAGTAATCAAAACACTATGGTACTGGCATAAAAACAGATACATAGATCAAAGGAACAGGATAGAAAGCCCAGAAAAAACCCATGCACCTATGGTCAATTAATCTATGACAAGGAGGCAAGATTATACTATGGAGAAAAGACAGTTTCTTCAATAAGTGGTGCTGGGAAAACTGGAATGCTACATGTAAAAGAATGAAATTAGAACTTTCTCTAACACCATACACAAAAATAGTCTTGAAATGGATTAAAGACCTAAATGTAAGACCAGATACTTTAAAACTCCTAGAGGAAAACATAGGTAAAACACTCTTTGACATAAATTGCAGCAATACCTCTTTGGGTCTGTCTCCTAGACTAATGGAAACAAAAACAAAAATAAACAAATGGGACCTAATTAAACTTAAAACCTTTTGCACAGCAAAGGAAACCATAAACAAAACAAAAAGACAACCTATAGAATGGGGGAAAATATTTGCAAATGATGCAACTGACAAGGGATTAATTTCCAAAATATACAAACAGCTCATGCAGCTCAATACAAAAAAAAAAAAAAAAAAACCAATCAAAAAATGGGCAGAAGACCTAAATAGACATTTCTCCAAAGAAGACATACAGATGGCCAACAAACACATGAAAAAATGCTCAACATTACTAATTATTAGAAAAATGCATATCAAAACTGCAGTGAGTTATCACCTCACTCCAGTCAGAATGGCCATCATCAAAAAGTCTACAAATAATAAGTGCTGGAGAGGGTGTGGAAAAAAAGGAACTCTCCTACACTGTTGGTGGGAATATAAATTGGTATAACCACTATGGAGAACAGTATGGAGGTTCCTTAAAAAACTAAAAATAGAGTTACCATATGATCCTGCAATCCCACTTCTGGGCATATATCTGGAGAGAACTATAATTTGAAAAGATGCATGCACCCCAATATTCACTGCAGCACTATTTACAATAGTCAAGACATGGAAGCAACCTAAATGTTCATCAACAAATGAATGGATAAAGAAGATGTGATATATATATCCAATGGGATACGACTCAGTCTTAAAAATAATAAAATAATGTCATTTGCAGCAACATGGATGGACCTAGAGATTATCATACTAAGTGAAGTAAGCCAGAGAAAGACAAATATCATAGCTAACACTTATATGTGGAATCTAAAAAAAACCAAAAAGATAAAAATGAACTTATCTGCAAAGCAGAAATAGACCCACAGACATAGAAAACAAACTTATGGTTACCAAAGCAGAAGCGGGGAGGGATAAATTAGGAGATTTGGTATTAACGTATACACACAACTATATATAAAATAGATAACCAACAAGGACCTACTGTATAGCACAGGGAACTATACTCAATATTTTGTAATAGCCTATAAGGAAAAAGAATCTGAAAGAGAATATATATATATGATACATATATATATAACTGAATCACTGTCCTGTACACCTGAAACTAACATGACACTGTAAATCAACTATACTTCAATTAAAGAAAATTACAAAAAATGAAATCTATGAATTTAACTATATATTAAATGCAGCTCAATAAAAAATTGTGTCTGAGGTTAGTAAACAATTATTGTGCCCACATCATTGTCCTAACAAATATCTCATCTCTAATAATTCTCATAAATCAAGAAAAAAGTTAAAATCTGTAGGGAGTTTGAGGATTCCAATTACCCATATGATTTATCAATAAAATAAGTTGAAAATTTTACAGTTGTTTGTTAAGATAATCAGGTAATGGTACTGAAGAAAATGTAAATATTGCAAAAAAGCTGCATCAAGATTTCCTGCTCTTCACAATCAGATTCTAGGCAGTTATGCTCATCCCTGAAGCTACCTTAAAAAAGTGAAAAGCCTTAAAAATACTGGAGCAGATCATACAGTTTATTGATCCTGGACTCAGTTCTGAAAGGAAAATAAGAAAGGCCTCTTAGTAGGGCAAAGATTTTGACATTACTTACCAAATGCATCATCATGCATCCTAGCTTAATATCTGTGGATTTTTACTTTTCCTAGTGAAAACAGAGCCACTCAGCAGAAACCTTTCCAGAGGAATAGTATCACAAAATATTTTTTTGAGATTGTTGATAGTTTTCAACAGGGGAAGTTAACATGGAATAAATATTACACTAGATGATATTCTATTTGCAGAGATAAAGTAAACTAATACATCACTGTGAGCAGGAATTATCTGCCCTTAACAACCCACTAAAAACATATTTTATTTGTCTATGGCTTGTAAAATGTTTTACGGTATATAAGTACAGATGGAGAAATAAAGAGTTTTCTGTTACATCATCACAATGCCATCTTCAAAAACGTGGGCTGCATTTAATGAGTTGTTACAAAATATTTAATCATCAATGTTTTTGTTTTTCTTCTCTGCCAGAAATTAAATAAGGCTGAATAATTTTGTTTATCTGTTAGTTGATTACATTAGGAAAAAATGGACAAGATGAATATTAAAATTTGTAAGATTCTCAGGAGTGCCATTGTTGTCATTGAATAGCTTTTCAGACAATTTTGCTCCTAGCATATTTTGTTCTCTTACTGTTTCATGATAATAGGGTTTTTTGGTAGCTATAGGTGGGGCTTCAAAAAATGTATATATATGTACACACACACACACACACACACACACACACACACTCCCCATGATGACATAAAAAATAAAAGATTCTTCCTGTACAGTTATTATGCAGATATTATAAAAATCTAGAATGGTCCAAAAAATAAGCTCCAGGACATCTTATTTATTAAAGCTTTTACACCCTGCAGGTGATAACTAATTTAATCTGACACTCTGCCCAGGGTGTGTGAAAAGGGTAGTAAAAACCTGAATAAGAATTAATAAATTAACAGGCATACATGAGAGATAATTTGTCATACATTAAATTGCATGCAATTATCATTAAATCATTATTTTATATTTATTGTGCTTTTATTATTTATATTCCACATATTTCCACTAACGACCAAAAAGGATTTTAGTCAACTTAAAATGAAACAGAGATAAAATTAAACTGTGTGATTTGAGTTCATTGCATGTTCATCCTTTGATCTCTCATGTTGAATCATAATTTTAGAGCCGAAAAGGATTTTAAAAATCATCTACCTTGAGATCATTCTTGTGTATACACAGAAGTTAGATGTTTTTCTGCAAAGTCTACAGTTACTAGTAGAGCCAGGGCTAGAAGTCAGTTTCAAACTTCTAATTTTGGGTTCTCTAAAGTTGAATATTTACTTAAAAATTCAATTTTATTTAAGCAATGAAAGTCATGTGAATATATCTGATTTTTAAAAATAAATTCTTCCAAATAGTTCAACAGAAGCATTTCCCCACCCTAATTCGGGTATCAGTATTACCAAACAAACATCTTGATTTTCAGTATTAAGAGAAAAACTTAAGTTATGGAGTTTATTTTCCTGGTATGTCAACTGCTCAACCTACTACCATAGAATCAAAAAGGCATATTCTTGTATACTCATTTAAAAAGCACTGACATCAGCTTCTTTAAAATATTATTTTTCAAAACTACAAAAATATTATTTATAAACTCCTTGAACATAAATAAAATAAATTTAGATGTCAATTGAGCACTAGTGTAGGTGGGGAATAATAAAGATTTTTTTAAATTCCTTAACTTCAAGAAACTATTAATAGGGTAAATAAAAACGTTTCAAATAGGAATATAAAGTCATCACTTTATTAAATAATATTTTATTTAATAGATACATATTGGATGCTTACACAATATTCATGTATAGCTAGATCTTTGCCAGGCATTCAAGCATGCAGTAGTAAACAGGAAAAATTATTTTTCCTAGAAAAGCTTACATTATGATGAAAGAAGAGCCAGATATATGAGCAAATGCATTGCAATGCGACAAATGCTCACAGTTTACTTGTGCTTTTATGGTAAAAGGAGCTGAGTGAATGTTAGAAAATGCATCTAATTGAGCCTGCGCCATGCAAAGGACATAGAAGGTCCTGGGGAATGAGATGTCTAAGGATGGCTTAGAATAGCCAGATGAAAGCAATGAAGAATGATGAGCACTCCAGGCATAAAGAATAACATAAGAAATGCCTCAAATTGAAAAAGAGCAGAAAACTTTTGGAGAAGAAGTGTAGGCTGGGTAGTTAACCAAAGCAAGGCCTACTGTGAGGAAACTCATAAACCTTTTAAGAACTTTGTTTTTGATATTTGAAAAAGAATCAGGGTGTCTTGGTTAAGGTGTATGGACATTCACAAGAGAAGCTAGTTGGAGATCTAGGAAGTCTCTATTTAGAAACTGAAATTTGAGATGAACCTCAAAATAATAACACTAGGCAGGAAAAGGAGCAGAAAGAAGTTACTTTGCTTGAAAAAGGACTGAACAGCATTAATAGAAAATTATACCTTAAAAGTGCAGACTACGTTAGTTTTTCAATAGGAATATGAGACATGGAAGAAAAATGGAAAATAATGCCTAAAACACACACTTAAGCATTTCTAAAGGTATTATATAGAGAGGTTGATGAACTATATGATATAAGAAGAGCTCATAGTATTTCCTGATCAAAAAAATATTTCACTGACATATTGACTTAAATTCCAACATTAAAAATGTTCTTAAAATTTTTACACACACTCACAGACACACACATCAGAAGGCAAAAAATAACAGGATTCAAATCCACCTTTAACAATCTCTAAAGGTCATGTTGTCTCCACTACATCATGATTCTTTTCAGGTTGAATAAATACTGAAAGCACAATAGTACTAAAAGCTCTCCTCATTTTATTTGAAGCACAGATACAGGTTACTGTATAAGATAAACCCATGACAAGGACATGAATATAAATGAGAAGCATATAAATATATGTATCACTAATGGCTAGTTACACATAATGTACACATGTATTTAAAAAGCATTTTTATTACAAATTTCCTCTACAAGTCTGTAGATTTATCTCATATTTGGAAAATACTATTATGAGATATAAGTTCTATACACTTTAGCATATGTAAAATATACTTCTCTCAGACTTTCCTGGTGGTGCAGTGGTTAAGAATCCGCCTGCCAATGCAGGGGACATGGGTTTGATCTGTGGTCCCGGAAGATCCCACATGTCCCGGAGCAACTAAGCCTGTATGTCACAACTACTGAGGCTGTGCTCTAGAGCCCGCGAGCCACAACTACTGAGCCTGTGTGCCACAACTACTGAAGCCTGCATGCCTAGAGTCTGAGCTCCACAACAAAAGAAGCCACCACAGTGAGAAGCCCGCGCGCCACAACGAAGCATAGCCCCCCCTCGCTGCAACTAGAGAAACCTTGCGGGCAGCAACAGAGACCCAATGCAGCCAAAAATAAATAAATAAATAAAAATAAAATAAGATAAACTTCTCTCTATTGAAACAATAAAACTATTATTGTCAGCAAGAATTACAAAAAGCCGTGAATGGGTCATTTTGAAAGAGTGTAGTCCAGGGTCTTCAATGTGATACCATTTGCTGTAATGGGTTTATGTTAAAATATAACTGGGACAAATTACTGCTGTTTATGAACACTTATCATTTTAGTGGAAGTATGTTACTAAGAATGAAAGCATCATATGTGTGTAAAACAGAAAAAAGTTTGATAATAAAAGTATGTAGAAGGATTTCCTATTGAATGCAAAAATAGATCTATTTCAAGTGAGCTATTTCAACATGTGCTCTTATGTTTGTAATTCTTCCAGTGCCTTCTAGTCGTTAAGATGCTTGGCTTCCTTTTAAGACAGCCAATACTCATGAGTGCTATTGTTGCAAGGTTGTCTCCCAACTAGAAACAGGAAAACAACTCAAGGAATACAGCTTTAGAATGTAGTAGTCAAGTACAACACAAGACATTATCCAGAAAAATTGAGGCAAGAGAAGAATTGTAGTCCAGTTGTGGAAACAAAGAAAAAGGAATCCTAAGACCCTGAAGTAGGACAATGGGTTTAATACTCATTCCGTGAAGAGTACTCCAAGTCACGCTAAAAAGCAACACAAAGTATTCTATAAAGCCATAAATAAGTTCAAGAAAAAGCTGATTGTAGATATTCGATCATTCATCTCAAATGTCAGTGGTAGCCTGTGACTCTTCATTCAGAAGTACAAAGCCAGCCACGTGTATACATAACATCCATCTGTTGCAAATATGGTTTTTGTGATGTTTGTATCAAAGAAATAACAGAAAGCCTTCTGAGACTCATAAAAACTGTGATACCAATTCTGTTGATTTACTTGGCAACAAATGACCAGAGACAGAATAGTTCCAATATCCCTTTCAAGTGACTAGAATCTCATATATAGTAGACTGAAATTTGGACTAGGAGTTCATTTTTCCTTGCAGCTGAGTTCTTATGAGTGGAAAGTAAATAGCAGGTTATGTGGTGATGTAAAATAACCAAACTTGATTTTCTAGGCAAGCAATTCTAGTAAAAAATAGAGTACACTCAGAAAAACTAGGGGAAAAGATTAAAATGTTCAGATAAAGATAAAATTGCATTCCACATAGAAAAACAGGCTTGGCATAAAAAAAACAATGGTAGAGGAGGTATTCTATGATTCTCAGTATAATCACTAAGAGTTTAAAGGAGTTCTGAGACAAAAAGTTAGAATTCACTGCTTTAAAAGCTTAGATACTTAGTCTATATTTAATTATTGTAGTGATTCTTTTTCCCGTTTTTCTTTATTGCTGAAACACATATGGCAGATGAATTTGACGTGTAAAACAAACCCCAATAGGCATATCCTGACCAGAAGTAATTCCTAGCATAATTCTATCATTTGTCATATATATAATAAATATATTAGTATCTAAATCTATGAAAAACAGTATTATAAATACAATCTTGAATCTGCTCAAATTTTTCTTTTTCTTTTTTGTGCATGCGTGTGTGTCTTTTATTTTATTTTATTTTATTTTATTTTTTGTTAGTCATCAATTTTATACACATCAGTGTATACATGTCAATCCCAACTGCCCAATTCATCACACCACCACCCCCCACCGCTTCCCCCCTTGGTGTCCATACGTTTGTTCTCTACATCTGTGTCTCAATTTCTGCCCTGCAAACCGGTTCATCTGTACCATTTTTCTAGGTTCCACATATATGCGTTAATATACGATATTTGTTTTTCTCTTTCTGACTTACTTCACTCTGTGTGACAGTCTCTAGATCCATCCATTTCTCTACAAATAACCCAATTTCGTTCCTTTTTATGGCTGAGTAATATTCCATTGTATATATGTGCCACATCTTCTTTATCCATTCATCTGTGATGGGCATTTAGGTTGCTTCCATGACCTGGCTATTGTAAATAGTGCTGCAATGAACATTGGGGTGCATGTGTCTTTTTGAATTATGGTTTTCTCTGGGTATATGCCCAGAAGTGGGATTGCAGGATCATATGGTAACTCTATTTTTAGTTTTTTAAGGAACCTCCATACTGTTCTCCATAGTGGCTGTATCAATTTACATTCCCACCAACAGTGCAAGAGGGCTCCCTTTTCTCCACACCCTCTCCAGCATTTGTTGTTTGTACTGGTTTGTACTGGTGTGATACCCATTCTAACTGATGCCCATTCTAACTAATGTGATACCTCATTGTAGTTTTGATTTGCATTTCTCTAATAATTAGTGATGTTGAGGAGCTCTTCATGTGCTTCTTGGCCATCTGTATGTCTTCTTTGGAGACATGCCTATTTAGGTCTTCTGCCCATTTTTGGATTGGGTTGTTTGTTTTTTTGATATTGAGCTGCATGAGCAGCTTGTATGTTTTGGAGATTAATCCTTTGTCAGTTGCTTCATTTGCAAATATTTTGTCCCATTCTGAGGGTTGTATTTTCATCTTGTTTATGGTTTCCTTTTCTGTGCAAAAGTTTTTAAGTTTCATTAGGTCCCATTTGTTTTTTTTGGTTTTTATTTCCATTACTCTAGGAGCTGGGTCAAAAAGGATGTTGCTGTGATTTATGTCAGAGAGTGTTCTTCCTCTGTTTTCCTCTAAGAGTTTTATAGTGTCTGGTCTTATTTAGGTCTCTAATCAATTTTGAGTTTATTTTTGTGTATAGTGTTAGGGAGTGTTCTAATTTCATTCTTTTACATGTAGCTATCCAGTTTTCCCAGCACCACTTATTGAAGAGACTGTCTTTTCTCCATTGTATATCCTTGCCTCCTTTGTCATAGATTAGTTGACCATAGGTACATGGGTTTATCTCTGGGCTTTCTATCTTGTTCCATTGATCTATATTTCTGTTTTTGTGCCAGTACCATATGTCTTGATTACGGTGGCTTTGTAGTATAGTCTAAAGTCAGGGAGTCTGATTCCTCCAGCTCCGTTTTTTTCCCTCAAGACTGCTTTTGCTATTCGGGGTCTTTTGTGTCTCCATACAAATTTTAAGATTTTTTGTTCTAGTTCTGTAAAACATGCCATTGGTAATTTGATAGGGATTGCATTGAATCTGTAGATTGCTTTGGGTAGTATAGTCATTTTCACAATGTTGATTCTTCCAATCCAAGAACATGGTATATCCCTCCATCTGTTGGTATCATCTTTAATTTCTTTCATCAGTGTCTTATAGTTTTCGGCATAAGGGTCTTTTGTCTCCCTAGGTAGGTTTATTCCTAGGTATTTTATTCTTTTTGTTGCAATGGTAAATGGGAGTGTATCCTTAATTTCTCTTTCAGATTTTTCATCATTAGTGTATAGGAATGCAAGAGATTTCTGTGCATTAATTTTGTATCCTGCAACTTTACCGGATTCATTGATTAGCTCTAGTAGTTTTCTGGTGGCATCTTTAGGATTCTCTATGTATAGTATCATGTCATCTGCAAACAGTGACAGTTGTACTTCTTCTTTTCCAATTTGTATTCCGTTTTTTTTCTTTTTCTTCTCTGATTGCCATGGCTAGGACTTCCAAAACTATGTTGAATAATAGTGGTGAGAATGGACATCCTTGTCCTGTTCCTGATCTTACAGGAAATGCTTTTAGTTTTTCACCATTGAGAATGATGTTTGCTGTGGGTTTGTCGTATATGGGCTTTATTATGTTGAGGTAGGTTCCCTCTATGCCCACTTTCTGGGAATATCCTCAAATTTATTAAAGAAGTAGACATGGCTGATTCTTTTGCCACATTGACTTCAACATTTTCCAAACACTCCAAGTTTTTGCCATCTCAGGGCCTTTGAACATGCTGTTTCCTTTAACTGTAACATTACTCCCCTCCTTCATCTTTTACGTATCAGCTAAAATATCCCCTCCTCAGACAGGCCTGCATTTACCAGCTGTATAGATCTGATACAGCCTAATATTTCTTATAACAAGATGCCTTTTGTTTTCTCTAGTGGACTTGTCACTATCTTCAATATGTGTAGTTAATATTTTTGGTTGTCATTGTCCCATTCATCTAATAAATTTTGAATTCCATCAGTGTAAGGATTATGTATGTTTTGATAATTACTTTATCTATACTATAGAACATATAACTGTACCTTACACATTGTTTATTATTTTTAACCTCATGCACAATTAGGGTATTGTTAATTTCATAACTTCTAAGTGTTTTTTTTTTCTTACTCCTTAAATAAATTGTAGTAATAACTTGGCTATTTAAAAATAGTTAATATATTACTCCTTGAATCTGCTTGTCAAATTTTTGCTATAAAAATATTTTCTAATTAACTTATTTCTACTTTCATCAATTTATCTCTCCTGATTCCTTTTAGATACGTTGTATCTCTCTAACTTCTTTAGCTGTTTTATATTTAGCTTCTTTATATTTGTTTTTCTCTTTGTTCATCCCTACCTGTCCTTTCTAATAATAAAAGTATTACCTTTTTATAATAAAGTTTATCTTGTTTCTGTCATCTTGCTTTATCTATTATATATTACTGTTAACTTCATTTCCTGTGCTTGGACATTTAGTTACTTAATGCTTATAAAATGCTCAGTGTTTTGGAAGGATTTACTAGGATATACTAGTTTACAGTTATTCTTTCCAAAACATTCTTTAACATACATTCTTATGAATACCATTATTCAGAATGAGATGGTTCAATATCCTTTAATACCTCCTACATTTTACTCTCTGATGTAATGTTATCCATAATATCCTTTTCACTGAGCAGCTGTTTCAAAAATAATTTTGGAATTTGAGATACATAAATGATAAGCCTATCACTAGTGCAGAGCACAAATCTGATATATGTAGCATTGTTTCTATTTCCCAAATCTGCTAGTAGGAAGTCTCACATCTCCTCTTTAAAGTCTTGCCCATATGATATTAAGACACTCACCAGATCCAATGGGAATTAAATCTGTCAGCACACAGCAAGCTGAGAGAGCAAATTGGAGCCCACTGTTGTTTTAATGCTGGTGATCTTCCCTCTTACTGACATACAGTGCCATATGGTCAAGCCCAGATCTACAAACATGTGCATCTATAGCAGCTCATCTAGGTCTCTCCCTCCCCATGCTGGCTGCCAAGTTTAAAACTGCTTTTAGTCCACATACACATGTTCTTCCAGAGTCTCACTATGGCAAGTTGGCTTGGTATGGAGAAACTTCCAGAATCGTCTGCATTGTGCTGAAGCCAGCCTCCTGATATGAACTTTTAGGTCTTTGGTTTAAACCAAGGTCATAGACTAGACCAGACATTTCATCAGAGGTTTTGTTGCCCTTACTTATCACTAGACCTTGATAAAACCATCATTATTCATTCCAACAGGTCCCCCTATGTAACCTATCATGATGTAAGAATTTGTGACCCCATTTCCTTCAGAGAAAGTCCTCCTAGAAAAGAAAATCCTGGACTCTAAAATAATATCAGTTTACAGAGCCAGAATATATTTAACAGTACTATATAAGAGATGTCAGTCTTTTAGATTTTATGGGTATTTTCTCATTTACTCTTTATTATTATTTTTCAGATGAAAAAACTGAGGCATGAAGAAATTGAGAAAATCACTCAGTTTCACAGTTTATAAGAGATGGAACCAAGAATTCAACCAACCTCTGACTCTGGGCACCATGTGTTTAACTAGTAAACAAAACACCATCCAAATACTAAGCAGTCTACCCTCTTTTCCAGATCCCTATAGAAGAGAAACCTCAGCTCTGAGTGGACTCCACAGAGCAAAGGGTCTGTTTATCTAGGGCAATAGATGCCTACTATTTTTTCACTTTTATAACCAAAAGGGTTACAAGATTATCTTTTCAAGACAGTTAAGATTTTCTCAAAGTCAAGCTTCCCCACTTGCCGACAGAAAAATTTAGTAGCACTTTTTTAAAATTAATTTTTATTGGAGTATAGTTGCTTTACAGTGTTGTGTTAGCTTCTACTGCACAGCAAAATGAACCAGCCATGCATATACATGTATCCCCTCCCTTTTGGATTTACCTCCTTTTTAGAACACCACAGTGCATTAAGTAGAGTTCCCTGTGCTATCAGTATGTTCCCATCAGTTGTCTATTTTATACATAATATCTATAGTGTATATGTGTCACTTTTTTTAAATTTATAAATGAATTAAGTTGGAGTCAGTACACTTATATCCTGACACTTCTATTCTTAAACCGTTTTTGCTTTATCTTTCAGGTAATTAGAGATTATAAATTTATATATACACATAAGTTTCAATTGTATTAATGAAAAACTTAGAACAGAATTATCTTTATGACATATGCACTTAAACACTTGTTTTCTTTTCAACAGGTGAAGGAAGTGTTACTTAGAAGAGGTTTACATTCTAGTGATGACAGAAGATGGTGATGATAGATAGATAGGTCCCAAGTGGATCCAAGGTTTTATTTAAGCCCAAAACAATGAGTTTTTATTACAATCCTCTATTTTATGACATCCCCTTTTGTCAGACATAACAAGCTGCCCATCAAGAATTTCTGTCCCTATAGGATGACAAGGATGCAAACTGGAGGGAGTCTGAGTCCCTGAATTGTCATGTGGAGAAAAGCCACACAGAGACCAAGTGTACCTACATTGGACTATTTTCTGGGATGAGATCAAATTCCATTGTTTTAAACTACTCATATACATGGATATATTGTTACATCAGCTAGTGTACCCTAACTAATCACCCTCAAATAAAATAATGTTTTTCTAAATCTTTTAATAAAGAGACTTGTAAGTTATTTTTGATATGGGAAACTATATCTGTTCAATAGTCTATAAAATATGCGAATTATAAGAAACTGAATTTAATCCATTAAGCTGTAAATAAAACAAGTAGTCTTCTAATTAAGGCAAAAAGGTGTGTGTGTGTGTGTGTGTGTGTGTGTGTGTGTGTGTGTGTGTGTGTCTGTAAAACATTAAGAACATTTTACAAACTTTCTACTACTATAGAGAAATCAAAATCACCTTTGGAAGACCAGTTCCAAACACTAAAAGATTTGATTTCTCCCACAATTCACAGGGCATCTTGAAATATTTTCCATAGGAATACTTTCCATATGTGTTTTACATTTTTTTTCAAAGTCCATAATTTGTCCTTTAACTTTGTTTGTGGCATTTTTAATCATAGAGAAGTTGTCATACATTATTTTTTCTACATAGCTTCTGGTTGTTTACATGTGTGTGCACGAGTGTGTATGTGTTGTTTTTAATAAAACCCTTCCTAACCATAATTATACAAAATCACTTGCATGTGAAAATACACACAGACACACAAAATTAAACATACATATTCATTTTGATGTTAGGTATGTTTGGATTTGGTTTGTTATAAAGTAGAAATATAACTTGTTATATTTCTTTTCCAAATGTATTAGACAATAACCTTAAACTTTTAATTTACAGGTGTATCATATCTCTTCTGATCTGGCAAGAAATAAATTAATACATATTTTATCTATCTATCTATCTATCTACTCTATCTATATTTACCTTCTATCTATAGGGTACACAAGTTTGTTTATCCAGTTGGTTTCACCTCATTTCTCAGTCGATCTCATGGAGCATGTATGGTGCTTAACAAGTGACACCCTTCATTAGGGAGAGATTTGGTGAATTAACCAGAGGAAAAAAATCCTAGCAAAAAGAGTTTTATTTTGAGGACTTACATCCATGCCAGCAACCAAAATACATGTTACAAAGTGTTGAGACTAGCACTTGGCCGGTATTAATTTCTCAATAAGTGTTAGATATAATTATTAAATTATAATTCTTGTTTCCTTATAGAAATTCTTAAAGGTAAACCAGATAGAATCTGGACTCCCTCTTCTCTTCTTTTCACTGACTAGAACACAAATGTGGCAGTTAACAACCTCCAAACATTCAAGGAAAACAATTGAGAAAAGAGTTAAGACACAAAGTGGAAGAAATTTGGTTTCTGAATAATCTGGGGAAAATAATCTGTTCTGTGATGCTAGATATCACATAGTGATGACAGTATTACAACACCTGATAAAAAAACTTGGAGTTGGTCCAGAAGAGGGTGATAAGAATAATAAGGCAAATTATGAAGAACTTTTTAAGTGACCAAAGAAGAGAAGATGTTCAGGAGAACATCATAAAAATCTTCAAATATTTTAAAAGATATTAATGTAGAAAAATTATTATGCTTTTATTTTGTCTAAGTATATATCTAGGGATATTTATGCTTTGTGTGCCATTAAATATTTATAGTGTATATATATAATATACTATGTTAAATATTTGTTCAGTGTTCAGGATTAGGTAGTTATAATTTTGAAGTACCAGAGACAAGAAAATACTATACAATATAATTGTATAAATTTTAAAAATTACTATAAAATAAAAGTCTATGTAACCACAATTCAGGTCAAGAAATAGAATATGGTCACCACCATAGAACACCCTTACATGTGCATTTAAAATTGTAAGTCAGACAGAGAAAGAGAAATATCATATGATGCCACTTATATGTAGAATCTAAAAAGAAATGATACAAATGTACTTATTTACAAAACAGAAACAGACTCACAGACTTAGAGAAAGAACTTATGGTTATCAGGGGGGAAGGGATAGTTAGGGAGTTTGGGATCAACATGTACACACTGCTATATTTAAAATGGATAACCAACGAGGACCTACTGTATAGCACAGGGACCTCTGCTCAATCTTATGTGGCAGCCTCGATGGGACAGGAGTTTGGGGGAGAATGCATACATGTATATATATGACTGAGTCGCTTTGTTGTGCACCTGAAACTATCACAACATTGTTAATCAGCTATACTCCAATACAAAATAAAAAGATTTAAAAAAAAGAATGTATAAAAAAATTATAAAACCAGGGGGTAAGGGGGGTGGAGGGATAAATTTGAAGATTGGGATTGACAGATACACACTACTATATATGAAATAGATAACTAATAAGGACCTACTGTATAGCACAGGGAACTCTACTCAATACACTGTAATGGCCTCTATGGGAAAATAATCTAAAAAGAGTGGATATTGTATGTGTATAATGGAGTCACTTTGCTGTACACCTGAAAATAACACAACATTGTAAATCAACCATACCCTAATAAAATAAATAAATAAAATAGAATTATAAAACCTTTTATTATGTTTAACCATTATACTGACATTTATGGTAAACTCTTATTTTCTTCATAGCTTTCCAATAAATATGTATTCCTAGATATGCCAGTAAGTTCTGACTGCTCTTTTTTTTTTTTTTTTTTTTTTTTAACTGTGCCACGCGGCATGTGGGATCTTAGTTCCCCCACCAGGGATCGAAACCAGGCCCCGAGAAGTGGAAGAGTGGAGTCTTAACCACTGGACCGCCAGGGAAGTCCCTCTGCTTGCTTTTTTGAATCATAGTCTATGAATTATTTTATGTCTGGTGGCTTCCACTCAAATTTGTATTTGTGAGATTCATCTATGTTTTTGTTCATGCTATAGTTTGTGTCCTGTCATTGTTACTTAATATTGTACTGTAATAATGATATGAGAGTTAATTATCTCTTCTCTTAATAAACTTTTACAATTTCTACAGTTTTTAGTTATTACAAATGACACTACTATAAACATCCTTGTATGTGTCTCCTAGGACTTATGTGCACACATTTTTGTCAGTATAAACCTGAACATATTGCTATTAGGAGTGTAATTTGGTACAAGCTCCTTAGAAAACAGTTTAGAGTTATCTACTAAAGTTGGGATTATACACTGATCTCTCTGCAGCTCATCCTATTAATTCTTAATATCAGTCATTTAAATTTCTAGTATCTAGTATTTCACATGACTTTTTTTTCAAATCTGTCATGTCATTTTTCATGGGTTCCAGTTCTCTGCTGAAATATTTGGGTTTGCCTTTTATCTACTTGAACCCAGTAGACATAGTCATTTTACAATTAATTTTGATAATTCTAGTATCTGGAGGTCTAATGAATGTTTTTTTGTTGTCTGCTATTTCTCTTTTATATTATCTTCTATTTTTTAAATATTGCCTGATTATCATTTACTGTGTGTTGGGATATATGTGTATATATATATATATATATATATATATATATATATATATATATACATACATATATTCATACACACACATACAGATACATACAGATACTGTGTGTTGGAATATATATATATATATATATTCATACATACACACACGCATTTGTAAAATCATTTGAGGTCTAGGATGAAGTTATTTTCTCGAAAAGAATTTTTTTTCTGTCAGCTGTAAGCGCTAAGAACCTGGGATAACAGTAATCCAAGTATAGATCTTGAGATATTCTGGGACACCCAGAAAGCACAAGGCCAGGCTGTATTGCAGTGTCTGTGATTACTCTCTATGTCCTATTCTATTCCTACTTATCATCCTCTCAGCCCAAACATGGAGTAATTAGGCATAGCCTTTACTCTTGGTGGCATTCAAACTCCATCTTTTGTTTCCCTAGCTCCATAAGTCTCTCAAAGCTGTGCTAAGGTCCCAAGATAGCTTTCATAGGTCAGCAAATGCTCCCAAGGTAAAAGTGGCCTCAAAGCCCATATTCACCTTTCTAGAGTTCCACCTTCTCCTGAGCTTTGGCTAAATAGTGCTTCTTTGTCTTATTAGCTATTTGATATTTTCATAAAATCATTATTTCTTCCATGTATTATGGTTTTATTTAGTGAAAGGTTGATTAATTAAATAATTCACTATTATTGGAAGTGAAAGCCAGGTTCACCTGAAGGGAAATTTTTGTACCAGATACTATTAGAGCAAGTATTGGGTTGGCCAAAAAGTTCGTTCAGTTAATGAATACATTGTTCAATAAAGCTCTTCGTGAAAATGAAAAATGTGTCTTTTATTTTTACTTAAAACTGAACGAGATTTTTGGCCAATCCAATATTTTGCCAATTTTTTAAAATGCTATATCCCATTACCAAAAATAAGACAGCTTAATAATTGTTTGCTAAATGAAAGAATAACAGGTGTAAATCTAGTATTTAAACCATTTATAGTTTAGCAAGAAATTAACTTCCATTTTCAATTAATCAAATCTAGAGAAAAGCCACTTTATTCTCAGTGTTGACATAAATGTTTAACAAATTAAAAACATTTAGAAACTAGAATGGGCTTTCTTGTGAAGTAGGTAGCTTACTCACTGTTACTAAAAAAAAAAAAAAAAATTATGTTTTGATAACTACACTCTTAGGAATTGAGGTTGTATTTCATTAGTAGTTTGAAACATTTGTGTTTAAGGTTTATCAACCTCTGTACAATGAGTACAAAAATATGCATCTTTGAATCTAGAGACATTTTATTTCTTATTAAACTACAAGATTTTCAATCATTTATCAAAGATCAAATTAGAATACCAGGCACACACACCTCCACATACAGAGAGAGAAAGAGAAAGAGAGAGAGAGACAGGAAATGAAGTAGACTAAGAAGTGTCAAATATCAGTGCCATTTTCAAGGTCATTCAGAGAAAAGTAGATAGATTGCTCTTTTCCTTATATAGCCCATACTTGTTTTCATTTCACTACAGACCTCAGATCGGAGAGAAAGATAAAGATGGAGGGTATGAACAACAACAGCAGAACTATTCTCATGTAACAAATGTCCCTCTGAATTGACAATAACTGGGTATACTATTGTCAAAGGCTTAACCATTTCTAATTCCCCATCACCAATTTTCTGTAACCATACCAATTAGGAAATAAATATACTTTATCCCTTATTCAATAAAACTTTATTTTATTTAATGTCTTCACAAATACTTGAGTTTCTTCTACTTCCAGGTATTGTTCCAAGCACTGAAGTTACAGAGGTGAACAAGGAGGACAATACTCCTGCTCTCAGGAGGTTTGTATTCAAGTGTCCACAAGCAGACTAAGCAAACAAGCAAACACATGAGCTATTTATGACCAATAATAAGTGATAAGAAGAAAATAAATCAAGATGAAGTAATAGAGAAGACTAGGGGAAAGCTTTACATTTGGTAGTCAAGAAAAGTCTCTCCTAGGAAATTACATTCAAAGAGACATCTGAATGCTGAGAGAGTAAATCATGCAAAGGTCTACAGCAGAAGTTCAGGCAAAGGAAACAGATAAGATGATGCAAAGGCTCCAAAGGAGAACAGGCTCTGGAAACCAGCAAAGGCTCCTCTGACTGAAGGATAAAGAACAACAGGAAGATCTGTATATGATGAAATTAGAGAAATAGGCAGTGGTCACACACAGCTTTGCAAGCCATACTTAATGATTTAGACTTTGTTCTAATTGGAATAGGAAGCAACTGGAGGGGTTCCTGTAGAGGAGGGTTATGATCTGCTTGAAGATTTTACAAAGTTTCTCCAGCTTCTGTGTAAAGAATCTACAGGGACATTCATTGGCAAGATTGGAAGCAGAGAAAGCAAGATTTTGTAGTTGCCCAGATCGTTCTGATCAACTGAAACAATTCCTACTAATGAAAATGTAACATTCAATATTTGAGAATGCCTATAACATTTAGGCATGAATTTACTTTTAGTCCATCAGGCTAAATTGTGATTCTTATTAAAAGATTCCACTTTTCTTCAACTTCAACATATCATTTACATGAAATGACTTAGTGTAGTAAAAAAAAAAAAAAAAAAAAGAAGCTGAGGCTTTTCTACTATCAGCCTAAACCAAAATGTATATATTTTACATTGTAAAGTGTAAAATGTATATATTATATATGTATACATGTATATTATCTCTGTGGTTGCCTAGCTTCCTTATTTTCTCTTTGGCTTTAGAGATCACTAACTTAGAGAATATTTTTCTTAACATTTTAGGTGATTATGAAGTCTTTCTTCAGAAAAATGCACATGCACATAAAAATCTGCATATAGTTTCAAAGGCTTCACAAACCACCTAAATTACATTCTTAAAAACTCAATCTATTTTCTTATAGCAAATAAGGAATCTTGCTATAAATATCTGTCATGATGCTCTCTTAGACTTATCGGTCTTTTACTTGTTAAAAAATAAAGTTCAATGCAGTACATTTTAAGTATCTTATTGACTTTATTTAGCGATCCATGAATCAGGCAATATCCAATCTAAAAAAACAGAAGAATGGATAGGACTGAAGAGCTAACTATACAAGGCAAGAAATTTTATAGGCTAAAGGGAGTAAGAACAAGGAAGCTGGACTAGGAAAAGAGGGGATTGGTTACTGCAAGGTTACTTTCCTTATATGAGATGGCGGGAGGTTATAAAGTATATTACCTAACTAATGCTGATCAAGAGATTCCTGATTGACTGGTTTAAGTTTTCATTTCTGGGAGAGCCAAAACTTTAATTCTGTTAAATCTTGGTTTGGTGACATGAAGTCTACCATAAGTGACTTCATTTGGGGTCGGTCATCTTTAACACATTAAAAATAAGTTAGAGTTATTTTGTATTATACTGTAAGGAGATAAATTTAAAATGTACACATGCCTCCAAAAATAACATGATATAAAAAAGAACAAGAATCCTGCAGCCTGTGGAACAGAAACCACATCCACGGAAAGATAGACAAGATGAAAAGGCAGAGGGCTATGTACCAGATGAAGGAACAAGATAAAACCCCATAAAAACAACTAAATGAAGTGGAGATAGGCAAACTTCCAGAAAAAGAATTCAGAATAATGATAGTGAAGATGATACAGGACCTCGGAAAAAGAATGGAGGAAAAGATCGAGAAGATGCAAGAAATGTTTAACAAAGATCTAGAAGAATTAAAGAACAAACAAACAGAGATGAACAATACAATAACTGAAGTGAAAAATACACTAGAAGGAACCAACAGCAGAAAAACGGAGGCAGAAGAATGGATAAGTGACCTGGAAGACAGAATGGTGGAATTCACTGCTGCGGAACAGAATAAAGAAAAAAGAATAAAAAGAAATGAAGACAGCCTAAGAGACCTCTGGGACAACATTAAACACAACAACATTGTCATTATAGGAGTCCCAGAAGGAGAAGAGAGAGAGAAAGGACCCGAGAAAATATTTGAAGAAATTATAGTCAAAAACTTCCCTAATATGGGAAAGGAAAGAGCCACCCAAGTCCGGGAAGCGCAGAGAGTCCCATACAGGATACACCCAAGGAGAAACACACCAAGACATATAGTAATAAAATTGGCAAAAATAAAAGATAAAGAAAAATTATTGAAAGCAGCAAAGGAAAAACGACAAATAACACACACGGGAACTCGTATTACGTTAAGAGCTGATTTCTCAGCAGAAACTCTACAAGCCAGAAGGGAGTGGCATGATATGCTTAAAGTGATAAAAGGGAAGAACCTAAAACTGAGATTACTCCATCCAGCAAGGATCTCGTTCAGATTCGATGGAGAAATCAAAAGGTTTACAGACAAGCAAAAGCTAAGAGAATTCAGCACCACCAAACCAGCTCTACAACAAACGCTAAATGAACTTCTCTAAGTGGGAAACACAAAAGAAGAACAGGACCTACAAAAACAAACCCAAAACAATTAAGAAGATGGTAATAGGAACATACACATCAATAATTACCTTAAACGTGAATGGATTAAAAGATCCATCCAAAAGACACAGGTTTGCTGAATGGATACAAAAAGAAGACCCATATATGTGCTGTCTACAAGAGACCCACTTCAGACCTAGGGACACATACAGACTGAAAGTGAGGGGATGGAAAAAGATATTCCATGTAAATGGAAATCAAAAGAAAGCTGGAGTAGCAATACTCATATCAGATAAAATAGACTTTAAAATAAAGAATATTACAAGAGACAAGGAAGGACACTATGTAATGATCAAGGGATCAATCCAAGAAGAAGATATAACAATTATAAGTATATATGCACCCAACATAGGAGCACCTCAATACATAAGGCAACTGCTAACAGCTATAAAAGAGGAAATCGACAGGAAAACAATAATAGTGGGGGACTTTAATAATACCTCACTGACACCAATGGACAGATCATCCAAAGAGAAAATTAATAAGGAAACACAAGCTTAAAATGACACAATAGACCAGGTAGATTTAATTGATATTTAGAGGACATTGCATCAAAAAACAGCAGATTACACTTTGTTCCCAAGTGTGCAAGGAATATTCTCCAGGATAGATCACATCTTGGGTCACAAATCAAGCCTCAGTAAATTTAAGAAAAGTGAACTCATATCAAGCATCTTTTCTGACCACAACGTTATGAGATTAGAAATCACTTACAGGGAAAAAAACGTAAAATACACAAACACATGGAGGCTAAACAATACGTTATTAAATAACCAAGAGCTCACTGAAGAAATCAAAGAGGAAATCAAAAAATACCTAGAGACAAATGACAATGAAAACACAACGATCCAAAACCTAAGGGATGCAGCAAAAGCAGTTCTAAGAGGGAAGTTTATAGCTATGAAAGCCTACCTCAAGGAACAAGAAAAATCTCAAATAAACAATTTAACCTTACACTTAAAGGAACTAGAGAAAGAAGAACAAACAAAACCCAAAGTTAGCAGAAGGAAAGAAATCATAAAGATCACAGCAGAAATAAATGAAATAGAAACAAAACAAACAAACAAAAAAAACAATAGCAAAGATCAGTAAAACCAAAAGCTGGTTCTTTGAGAAGATAAACAAAATTGATAAACCATTAGCCAGACTCATCAAGAAAAAGAGGGAGAGGATTCAAATCATTAAAATTAGAAATGAAAAACGAGAAGTTACAACAGACACCGCAGAAGTACAAAGCATCCTAAGAAACTACTCCAAGCAACTCTATGCCAATAAAATGCACAATCTGGAAGAAATGGACAAATTCTTAGAAAGGTATAACCTTCCAAGACTGAACCAGCAAGAAATAGAAAATATAAACAGAATAATCACAAGTAATGAAATTGAAACTGTGATTAAAAACCTTCCAACAAACAAAAGTCCAGGACCAGATGGTTTCACAGGTGAATTGTATAAAACATTTAGAGAAAAGCTAACACCCATCCTTCTCAAACTCTTCCAAAAACTTGCAGAGTATGGAAAACTCCCAAACTCATTCTATGAGGCCACCATCACCATGATACCAGAACCAGACAAAGATACTACAAAAAAGGAAAATTACAGACCAATATCACTGATGAATATAGATGGAAATATCCTCAACAAAATACTAGCAAACAGAATCCAACAATACATTAAAAGGATCATACACCATGATCAAGTGGGATTTATCCCAGAGATGCAAGGATTCTTCAATATACACAAATCAATCAATGTGATACACCATATTGACAAATTGAAGAAGAAAAATCATATGATCATCTCAATAGATGCAGAAAAAGCTTTTGACATAATTTAACACCTATTTATGATAAAAACTCTCCAGAAAGTGGGCATAGAGGGAACCCACTTCAACATAATAAAGGCCATATATGACAAACCCACAGCAAACATCATTCTCAATGGTGAGAAAATGAAAGCATTTCCTCTAAGATCAGGAACAAGACAAGGATATCCACTCCCACCACTATTATTCAACATAGTTTTGGAAGTCCTAGCCATGGCAATCAGAGAAGAAAAATAAATAAAAGGAATACAAATTGGAAAAGAAGAAGTAAAACTGTCACTGTTTGCAGATGACATGATACTATACATAGAGAATCTTAAAGATGCCACCAGAAAACTACTAGAGCTAATCAGTGAATTTGGTAAAGTTGCAGGATACAACATTAATGCACAGAAATCTCTTTCATTCCTTTACACTAATGATGAAATATCTGAAAGAGAAATTAAGGAAACACTCCCATTTACCACTGCAACAAAAAGAATAAAATACCTAGGAATAAACCTACCTAAGGAGACAAAATACCTGTATGCCGAAAACTATAAGACACTGATGAAAGAAATTAAAGATGATACAAATAGATGAAGAGATATACCATGTTCTTGGATTGGAAGAATCAACATTGTGAAAACATTGTGACTATACTACCCAAAGCAATCTACAGATTCAGTGCAATCCCTATCAAACCACCACTGGCATTTTTCACAGAACTAGAACAAAAAATTTCACAATTTGTATGGAAACACAAAAGACCCCGAATAGCCAAAGCAATCTTGAGAAAGAAAAGTGGAGCTGGAGGAATCAGGCTCCCTGACTTCAGACTATACTACAAAGCTACAGTAATCAATACAGTATGGTACTGACAGAAAAATAGAAATATAGATCAATGGAACAGGATAGAAAGCCCAGAGATAAACCCACACTCATATGGTCACCTTATTATTGATAAAGGAGACAAGAATATACAATGGAGAAAAGATAGCCCCTTCAATAAGTGGTGCTGTGAAAACTGGACAGGTACATGTAAAAGAATGAAATTAGAACACTCTCTGACATCATACACAAAAATAAACTCTAAATGGATTAAAGACCTAAATGTAAGGCCAGACACTATAAAACTCTTAGAGGAAAACATAGGAAGAACACTCTCTGACATAAATCACAGCAAGATTCTCTTTGACCCAGCTCCTAGAGAAATGGAAATAAAAACAAAAATAAAAAAAATGGGACCTAATGAAACTTAAAAACTTTTGCACAGCAAAGGAAACCATAAACAAGATGAAAATACAACCCTCAGAATGGGACAAAATATTTGCAAATGAAGAAACTGACAAAGGATTAATCTCCAAAATTTGCAAGCAGCTCATGCAGCTCAATATCAAAAAAACAAACAACCCAATCCAAAAATGGGCAGAAGACCTAAATAGACATTTCTCCAAAGAAGACATACAGATGGCCAAGAAGTATATGAAAAGCTGCTCAACATCACTAATTATTAGAGAAATGCAAATCAAAACTTCAATGAGGTATCACCTCACAACAGTTAGAATGGGCATCATCAGAAAATGTACAGACAACAAATTCTGGAGAGGGTGTGGAGAAAAGGGAGCCCTCTTGCACTGTTGGTGGGAATGTAAATTGATACAGCCACTATGGAGAACAGCATGGAGGTTCCTTAAAGAACTAAAAATAGAATTACCATATGATCCAGCAATCCCACTACTAGGCATATACCCTGAGAAAACCATAATTCAAAAAGACACATGCACCCCAATGTTCCTTGCAGCGCTATTTACAATAGCCAGGTCATGGAAGCATCCTAAATGCCCATCGACAGATGAATGGATAAAGAAGAAGTGGTACATATATACAATGGAATATTACTCAGCCATAAAAATGACATTGGGTCATTTGTAGAGACGTGGATGCATCTAGAAACTGTCATACAGACTGAAGTAAGTCAGAAAGAGAAAAACAAATATTGTATATTAACGCATATATGTGGAACCTAGAAAATGGTACATATGAACCAGTTTGCAGGGCAGAAATTGAGACACAGACGTAGAGACCAAACGTATGGGCAACCAAGGGAGGAAAGTGGCAGGGGGGTGGGGTGGTGGTGTGATGAACTGGGAGATTGGGATTGACATGTATACACTGATGTGTATAAAATGGATGTCTAATAAGAACCTGCTGTATAAAAAAAATAAATAAAATTAAATTTAAAAAACATGATATAAATTTCAGTGAAACAAATGCTATAGTATTTGGTCAAAAAGCACAATGGTCTACACTGGAATCAGTAGTTCTTTTGCTATCATCCACATCATATACGTATCTTCACATAAAAGTATTTTGAAAGAATAATAGAACATAAAAATGAGATTTAATTGTGTGAGTAATATAAAAATCAAATTCTCCTCTTATTTTGAAGTAATCCTGGACCAGCTTCTGTGGTTTATTGGTAACCATATTTTGCTGAAGTGATTTTGAAAGATGAGAAATAATATAACATGACCACACTTTCTTAATTTGATGATGACCTTAAAAATAAAACACAGGGAATAATGAGGAACTCTGGTGATGGGATCATTCTTGTAAATATCAGGTGTTAGTATTTCTTCTAGATTTAATAAATATCATAGTGTAACCATATTGTCAAGCTTCTGGCTAACAAATCATAAAGTTGAATGGCTTTGAAAGGCAAGGCAGAAAAATGAATACTTAGAAGAAAAAGAGGACTCTATTTGTCCATAGTAGAAACTGAGCTTTTATTTCTTTTACAAGTGTGACTTAACACAAGAACTCATTTTCAATCTTCAAGTAGATCTCTTGGCATATACCTATGTTTAGTAACCATCTAGCCAAGAGGCATCTTTTAAAAACAAAAATTAGATACATTTTTAGCAAACAGAGAAAAGATTCAATTCAGTACACACCATTGAACAGACCTCAATCTCTCAGAGAAAAATTGAAAAGCAAAAGTACATGAACCATAGCTATTAGGCTTTCATGAACCCTGTTAAGTGCCATTATTGGGCTATTTTGGTGGGTTTCTTTGTAATATTTCAAATATTGTAATTCAAAAAGTAAAAGACAGATAACCCTACCCATTTTCCCTTAGCATGATATAAAATAATAATCTGAAGTTTTTCTTTGCCATAATCAAACTATTAAAGGATTGACTGTGTGAATGTCAGTGAATAGTGAAAGGTCAGGGAATGGTGAAAAACATATTCATATAAATGGGTGGAAAAATCTGCTTAAATAAAATATTAACAAATAAACCTAAAATATTTTGTCTTTATACACAAAATTCACTTTTTATAAAATTATATAAATTAGGTTTTTAAAATCAAGCACATAATTTTAAATGCATTAGAGGAGATGGCTTTGTAAAATAATACCACTCTGAAAAACTTGTAAAATATTAGCACCTTTTCATAAGCAAATGTGCTGAGTCTTCCTAGCTCATCTATAGTTTATATGCATTCTAAGCAAAGGATATTTTTAAAAGGAAGCCACCAAGAACAATAATAGTACTTGCAAAACAGAAAAAGTATGAATATTCACTCATAAAAATTTTTCATAGGATTCCTTAAATAAAGAATTACTTGTTAGCAAATATTTTATTTACAAATTATATTTTTAGGAGTGTTAAATTAATTAAACAAGGAAACCATTAGACTGAGGTGGCTTTAAAGACCTGGGAGCCTGCATAAGCAAACCAAAATCTAAGCCTGTAAACATTTCAAAGTTATGGAATTGAAACCTAAGGATAACCAATCACCAACAGCCAAGTAGGCTTTAAGCGATACCCAATCAATAATTTCCTTATTTTGCTTCCACATTTTCTCTATAAAAGTCCCTCCCCAGCTCCAGTGTGTGGAGCCCTCCAAACCATTTCCTGACTGGTGCTGCCCAATTCAAATGGATTTTTGCTCAAATAAACTTAAAAATTGTAATATGCTTCAGTTTATCTTTTAACAGAGTGTGTATTTTGTGACAAAGCATACTTGTAGGTAGTTTTGTGAAAGTAAAACTAACGTTTTATTTCACAAAATTTAGTAGGTGCCTTGTGTGTCTATAATACCTAGACGAATGAGATGGAAAACTCCATTATCAGAAAGTGCTATCATTAAAAAATTACTAAATGTATTTTAAAAACAGACTTCATGTAGAGAAGGTGTTCCATGTCTGTTCCTTAATTTTTCTATCAAGTCAGCCTAAAATGGCTATCCTTCTGGTCCCTATCGCTATCTCTCCATGAAATTATTTGTTCATTTTACAAATCCCCACTGAACACATAGTATCGTAACTATCAGAAAATAGGTTCAATTTGGGTCAATAGAATGGGTGTTTTAGTCTTTCTCACTCTTCCAGGTAGAATATCTCCAAGACAAATAAACATTTTGCTTGCTAATATAGACCACATCTGAATCTGATGTGTATTTTTTTTTTTCATTTTTATTCTTTTAACATCGAGACAAAAGTGGTAACAATAGCAAAGCAAAAAATAATAATAAAAAAGACCAATATTTAACTTTCCCATCCACCCAAGTCTCACACTGAAGTTCTATTTCCGTTTCCCCCATAAGCACCACTGAACTAAAAAAATCTATTTTAAAGCACCCAAACCAATCCAGACCCTCTCGAAACCAAAAGCCCCAGCCAGAGCTGTCGCCTCTCCTGGGTCCAAGCGAGAGGAGGTTCCGGGAAAGGCACCTCACAACTCTCGCAGCGCAACGCTGGGGACGGGCTCGGGCACTTGGCGGGGAGCTGGGGTGGCAGTCACAGCCTCTGTGCTGACACGCAGGGAAGGGGACTTCTTCCGTGATCCCAACAATTTGGTTACACAGCCAAGCAAACGTGACTAGAGAGTTGGGTCAGCGGAACGGGAACCCGGGCCTCAGAAACAGACCGGGCCCCTTCCAGCAGGATCCAGCAGGGGGTCGGGGGTCGGAATAAAGACAGAAGCACAAAGGCCATAAAGGCTGGTACACAAAGGGCTGATCCTTCTTTGCAAGGACTCCAGGATGCACCTTTTACTGCTGGCTGGTCAATCTCTAATGGCGAGTGCTGGCGAGGCGGCCCCGGCTCAGAGGAGCCTTCGAGCCAGATCTGGAACCAGATACACTGTCCCCACATCTGCCCACCCCCCAAGTCCCTACTGGTTCCACAATCACCTGATTTTCATTTGGACTTCTTTTACAGCTAAAGTAGATATAAATGGCTAAACACAGATCCGAGACCCCCCACCAGGGGGGAAAACAGCAGATTCTATTGATGTCGCGGCCAAAAGGCGGTGGGGGCCTTAGAAGCAGCCAAGGGGAGAAGCAGAACACACATGGCCTGAGCCGGGCTAGAAGGAAAAGCAGGAGAGAAGTGACCCAGATGCTTCCGAGCACGCGGGCGCCATTTTGGATGGAGACTGACCACCAGGGATGGTCTTTGCCTGGGTGCTGCCAGCTCCCGCAAGGGAAGTTTTTTTCTGAGCGCGTGGTGACTCCTCTCCCAGGTAGCACCCCCTGGGCTCACCATGCTAATCACAACCTGAAAGGGGTGTTTTTGAGAAGTATATGTAGGTTTCCTTAGAATGGGGAAGGAATAAAGGATATATACAGGAACTGGAAAAATTGATCTTGCCACTTAATTGTGGTCACTGTGTACATTGTGATGACTTTGAAGTGGGATACGGGAGAGAGACTAAAAGATAATCAAAGTAAAGTTTGGCCCCAAGAAGACCATAGACAGGTCAGTAAGCAAAAACTTAAAATTCAAATTCACAAATGGTTATATGAGAAGCAGTGAGACGCACAGTCACTCCTACTGTGAAAGACTCATGAAAATTTCGAAGAAGATAATAGATATAAATTGTTAAGGGTTCTAGAACCAGTCGTAAAGCATCCATGATTTAACACAGAGATAAGCAAAATTACAACATTACTATTATATATAGACCATACATAAGATAATTAGAGGAAATTATGATATGTTCTGAAATTAAATAGCAGATACAGAAAGCAATAAACGTGAAAGAAACATCCATCTCTCCTACATGGGTCCTTACCAAACAGAAGATCTATAGACAGCCCTGATGCATGAGAACTGCTCAGTACACTGAACACACCTAGTGACTCCAATCCTCATCATTAGCTCCTTTTCTATGTCCCTTTAAAGCTAAGACTTTATACAAAATAGGCATGAATGCATAGATATGATAATTAGGATGTTTTGTCATTAAAACTACAAATGTAAAAAATGACTCATATCTCTATTCTCAATGGCAAGGGAACAAACATATTTAAAAATGGCTGTAAATCATTAAGATAAAAATCTAAGAGAAAATGATCCAAAACACTATTCCTAAAGTGAAGCAACTGACATTGCTATCTGATCTGTCAGAACACTGTACCTATACTTCACTTTCTGGAGGACTCTCTAGAAGTAACAGGGGTTTCCTTGATGAGCTCACTCATCTTAGCTCATGTCTAGTTTCGACCCACAGATTCAAAGTCAATACAAGCTACAAAAAATATTATGCTACTCTTAGCACATTTTATACAATGTAGAGAGTACAACAGTCAGCTGTGTAATAATCAAACCTAAAAATGTCTGCTAGTCTATTACATTAATAGTGTGAGAAATCCATGAAAACAATTTGACAAGGAGAAAATTGACAAAGAGTTCAGAAATAATGGTCAATGAACTAATGGAAATGTGTTTTGTGGGGGGGAAATGTGTAACTTGCTCTTTAAAGGAATGGCATATATTAAACTATAGATCAATGTTTGGATCATCCAAGCAAAATGACAAAGTAGGAGAGCCCCATTCAAAAGAGATATATTAAATATATAAAGTAAACATCACAGTCAATGGTGTGTGGCAGGAATTTTTAAAACTATTATCCCCCATATAATTAATACTTGTAATCTCACTTTTGATCATTCAAAAAGTGAAGTTTTAGGCATAGCAAAGATTTATTAATGGATCCTAAAATATGTGATTCAGGAATAACTAACAAAAATCTTTGTTTAGTAGGAAAGTTTCTATCATCTTGCTTATATACTGAAGGTGGAGGGAAGGAAGGGGACAGTTCTGCCAGATGGAAATAGTTGTACTTCCATGTCTGTCTGTAAGGAATCAACCATTGCTTAAAAGCAGAAAAAAGAGACCTAAAATAAATGAGATGTCCAATGTTATGATACTCCCCATTATATTTACATAGTAAAGAAATTTCTAAAATGTAAAATTTATCATTTTATCCATTCACAAAAAATATTTATTGTCAATCTGCTATATGCCATGAACTCTGCTGGACCCTGATGATACAAAGGCAAGATTTTAAAAACCCTAACTCTTGGAGCACGTAGTTTATAGTTTATGAAATAGATAAAAATAAAAATGTAATCAAATGTAAAAGTGCTGATTTTATGAGTATGACAGAGGAGAATCAAGTGACACCATTAGTATTTCTAATAATAAGATCTAGTGTACACAGGTATATTGCTGCTGTAACAAATTACCAGAAATTTAGTGGCTGAAAACAACAAACATTTATTCTCCTACAGTTCTGGAGGTCAGAAGTCCAAAATCAGTTGCACTTGGACTAAATTCACCGTTTCAGCAGGGTCGTTTCCTTGTGGAAGTTCTAAGGGAAGAATTCACTTTCTTGCCTTTAGCTTCTCATGGCCTCCTATATTTCTTGGATATGGCCCCTTCCTCCATTTTCAAAGAAAATCACTCCAATCTCTACTTCTGTCACCACATTCCCTTCCCCTGTGACCCCGACTGACTCCTTTCCTTCTTAGAAGGATCATTGCTATTGCATTGGACTCAATGAACAATCCAGGATAATCTCCCCATTTCATGATCTTCAATTTATTCATATTTAAAGTCACTTTTGATAGATAAGGTAACATTCATAGGTTCTGGAGATTAGGCTGTGGATGTACTTGGGGGATTATTATTCAGCCAACCACAGGAGGCAATAGAAAGTTTCCCGTGGGAATAAGCCTTGATCTTAGATCTGATAGATAAGATGTTAATCAGAGCAAGAGGAAAGAGAGAGAGAATGTGAAAATACTGTAGTATGGGAGAGAGTACTTTGCACTTGATGAAAAGAAAATATATTAATTCAGATATGCTAGCACAGAGTACAGGGAGAGGTTTTTTAGATAAACAAGAAGAGATAGGTAGATCCTTAACCAGGCTTGTAATCTGAACAGAAGTCTGGATGCAGTATAGATAAGGTATTCCTTATTGTGGGATAGAGCACATGTTGATGGGGGTGGGGACAGGGAGGGGGAGCAGGAGAGTAACCAGATAAGGGTTTATTTCAGTGTCCTGTGGTGTGATAAAGTTGATGTGATAAGTTGGTGTGACAAAGAAAAAGAGAACCAGACAGTAGATTGGGAATTATTTAAATGAGAGGTAGAGAGAATGGTCGTATATTTTATTATTCAAATTAGGAAACTTTTGAGAGTGAAAGAGAGAGCTAAACATAACTCATGTTTTATATATATATATTATATATATATACATATATATATGATATATATATATATATACACACACACATATATATATATATAGAGAGAGAGAGATTAGGAAGGTTCTAAGCATGACATAAAAGGTAACACATGTAAACAAAACCAGAAGGGTTTAGAAAAGCTATAGACTTTAGGTGAGTTCTTTTGGAGGCTAAACCCAAAGATATCCCTGTGATTACATTACATTTCAAAACAATTGAAAGAAGAATAAAAAAAAAAGGATTAACCCACTGGAGAATTAAAGGATATAGGATAGATTATTGAACACATTTTGATAGAATTCAGGTGTACATCCTGAAGCAAATGTGATCCTGGTTCTTGCCTCACTTTCTGTAAATTGTCTAAAGCTAAAACGAAGCAATTTAATAGGCAAAGACTGGAATGAGGAACAGCCTCATGGAAGACTGCACTGAACGTTTTGAAACAAAAACAGGTTAAGACCCAGAAAACACTAATGCTGAGCAAATAAAATAGATAGTGCTCCAATATCATCAGAAGAAAAGGGCACCTATAAATATAATAAGCTTAAAGGACACTGTAATAACAGCCCATGCTAGCTAGCTATGTGACTAACATATATAATACTATATATGTGTGTGAATATATGTGTATATATATCTTCATTTTTCCTCACAATATTGTATATTATATAATATAGTATAATGATTATTATATATATTATATATAATATGATACATCTATATATACAACAAATATCTATTGTGGAGGAAACAATAAAAATACTCTGAAGGGAAACCCTGTACCTAAATTCCAACTTTGCCCTTGAACTAATGAGGAGAAATACCTCTAAATATTGAAGAAGATATTTTTTTTTTTTTTTTGAAGAAGATATTTTAAATTTTAATTGTATTGTTAATGGGACTACAATATCATCTTTAAATAATTCCATTGCCATACAAACTCTCTCTCTCTCAGACAGATGGACATTAAACAGCTTTGTAATGACTTGCCACTAATTCAGAAACTTCACTCCCACATCACCCCCCATCAGTGGGAATGATAAAAGAACAAATGAACTTCTCCAACTAAAATTACCAAGCTCAGAGACATGTAAACTTCCATGGCATAAGGTAATGCCATTGGCTTTAATGACAAGCTCAACTTGTCTGGGATTCATTGACTCTCTCAAGGTTAAGTACTAAGTCAGCCCATGAAACAGACAAGGTTGAATACTGCAAGGTAATATATTGCATATATTGACATTGGCTATCATATTGGTATGTTAGTATTACGCAGTATACCGTGTCTGATCATCAGCCTTTCTTCAACATCCCGCCAAACAACTTTTAAATGATGTAAATCTCAAAGATCTAGTCTTCTGGAAGATGTACCAGATAAAGACAACTCTTGAACCACAGCTGAAAGGACAGAAAGTTGATCTTTGGGTCCATGATTTTCCATAAAAGAGATATAAGTTATCCTTAGATCACTGGAAAAGTATCTCAGTTAGACACCTTAAGCGAAAATTTTTAGGAATCAGAAGCAGATGATCTTTGGCAAACAGAAAACTTACACCAAAGACCTACAGAATAAGATAGACATGAATGGAACCACAGGTTATCAGGTTTTGATAAGTATGTATGTTTATTTTTATAGCTATTTTCTTGCCTCTTTATTGGTTTAATACCCTGGAGACAGATATTTTTTGATAGGCTAAAGACACAATCAAACAAAAAAATGGATTTGTGCTTAATTTCTTTTAGGCTCCACCTAGCTCCTTTTAGTACAAGTCCCTTTTAATAAATGAGTTTTTCCCCTAGGCAATTGGATTTACCTCAAATGTGATTTTTATGAGAAAACACCACAAGAGGCCATATTTCCAAAATCCTAAAATCCCTTATCATGTAACACCAAAAGAGAGGTTGATGGCTCTACTCAAATCGTACTTGGGTACGTTTCAGACTTTGTTGACTTTATAACTGACTTTCACAGAAATAGAGATTAGAAAGGGTCCTTAGGAAAATGGTATATATGTGGAAGCTATCTCACTTTACAGACTTTACAAAGAAGTCTCATCACTTAAACTCAGTCTCCTGTTCTGAATTATCTACCTGTTAATCTCTGTACTATAAATCTTACCATTTGTGTATGAGTTCACTCTTCAGTGGCACCCTATCTGTATAATATGATTCAGAAACTCCATAAAGTTATTTTTGGCTGAAATCAGATGACTGGGTGCCCACACCCCATTAATTGGTATTAGATTTGTTCCACAAAAGCCTATTGTTCTACAAAAACGTACTGGCCTACAAGGAGGTCAGTGACTTGTTTTCTCAGTATATTGATGTATGCATTCAGTTCAATATTTGATTTTATCTAGAGCCCAGTTTGGCTCATCAACTTTTCCTCTTAGCAAAAAAGATCTTAAGATAATTTAATTGAAGAAAGAGAAAAATTGGTCTCAAATTGAAGAAAGAGAAAAATTGGTCTCAGTTTAAGACTCCAAACCATAGCTACTGGAAAGGAATGTGGTGTCAATTTCTTTTGTCTTCCAGACCACTTAATGCTTATATAAGGCCTGAAAACTGTGGGGAAAAAAAATCCTAAGGGAAATATGCATGGAATATAGACAATGCCACTAAGACCATAAATTTTCTCACCCTTAAAACTCAATAAGTTGGGCATGCTGTGTTTCAAGAGAGGAGTCCTAAATATAATATTGTTCTTTAAAGGTAAAATGCATGTGATCTTAGGCAAAGAATGTTGTACCTAATTCTTAGAGATATTCTGGTATCTTTACTACTAATAAAAACGTCCAGAAAACAAACAAAGAAATCAGGGAAATAGATAATTTGACTAATATCCCCAAATTGTTTTCTTCCACGCTGTCCAAACTGGGAATTTGATCCATTGCCTTGGGTTAATTTGGGCACTTTAGTGTGCTAATAGAAAGTACACAACAAACTGTAGTCATAACACTTTTCTTAGAATTTGTCAATGTTATTGTCTTCGCTCAGGCTGCTATAACAAAATACCATAGACTGGATAGCTTAAACAACATTTATTTCTCCCAGTTCTGGAGACTGGGTAGTCCAAGATCAAGGTGTTTGCAGATTTATTAATCCCATCATGAGGGTCCCACCCTCAAAACTTAATCTAAATCTAACTATCACCCAAAATCCAGATACCATCAAATTGTGGGTTAGGGCTTCAACATATGAGTTTGGGGAGGATACAAACATTCAGTCCATAATACTTACAGTGATCAAAATGTTGCAAAGAAGTTGTCCCATCAAATGACCGAAACAGAGAGAGAAAGAGAGAACAGAAATACTTGATAATAGATAGTAAAACAACCACTCTCCAAAACATGATACATGATAATAATGCCTCACACATCAGTACAGATTTGGATTAATCATGTCCCATATGGTAATTATGTCCCCAGCTCAGTCTAGAGAAGGATTAAAATTGTCACCAGTAAAGCCCATTAACAATTCCTGAGAAATCAAAATAGAATCTGGGTAATTAAAATAAAACCTAAACTTGTTTTCCTTTGTACTTCGTCTAGTTTCACTTGCTCTCGGGTTGCAGCGGGCAGAGGCTTTGTGCCTGACTTTTCAGACTAGAGTTCCTAATGTGAAATAGCTGCGCCCAACGCTTCAGCACAGCAGACCACACGCAGAGGTGCTGCACCGGGCGCTTGGATCTGCAGACATGAGCAGCACGCCTGCGCCTGACCAGCGAGAACTCCACCTCCTCCCCTCCAGGCTGAGGAAATCTCTATAAAGCAGCTCTGCCCAGCATGTCAGGGAGAGCACATGCTCTACAGCCGGATCTGGCACGTCTCTGTTCTTTGATCAAAGAAAAAACTTCCCTTTGTTTCTGAACTGAACTCAGTCTCATTCTTATTCTGTTGGCTCCAACGACACCAACTGGGCACGCTGGGCTGGAGGACCCTTGCCGGGGACCAACTCGAAAGAGTTGGTAACAAAATGAAGGTCTGGAAATCGAGACAATTTGTATCAACATAGCCAAACTGGTGGGACCAAAAACTGAGACTACCTATATCAATATAACTTAATTTGCAGCAGTAAATTCTTATGTGGGAAGATGAGACTTCAAACCTACAAATAACTTTACGATTTACATTAGGAAATTATTGGAAATCAGTATACCTGGCAAAGAGTTTGCTCATGTCAGGGAACAGCGCCCTCTTTTTTTTTTTTTTTAGTTAATTTTTATTGGAGTATAGTTGATACAATGTTGTGTTAGTTTCTGCTGTACAACAAAGTGAATCAGTTATGCATATACATATATCCACTCTTTTTTAGATTCTATTCCCATATAGGTCATTACAGAGTATTGAGTAGAGGTACTTGTGCCATACAGCAGGATCTTATTAGTTAGCTATTTTATATATAGTAGTGTGTATGTGTCAATCCCAATCTTCCGATTTATCAGCTCTCTTTTCAATCAAACAATTTACTCATCAAGACCCACCTTAAGACCTTCTCCTCCCTATTCTCCAATCCTGAACTGTTTTATGTGAACTTTACCCAGTCCTAATCAATCCTCTACTTTAAAAGACCCACCTTAACTTCTTGAGCCTAAGCAAGAAAATTCTGAAGATAAATTGACCTAACTTCTATCTGTTGAGTTACTTACTATGAAAGTGGTATTCTTTCTTGCTGCAGTAAATTTAGTGAAGTAAACTTTTCTTGACCAACAGATTTTTCTGGGGGCAGAATACAATAGTACCTATTTCAGTGGTTCTCAGATGGGACATTTGGCAGTGTATGGAGTCATTTTTGAATGTCACAACTTGGGAGGGGGTTCTACAGGCATTTATGGCATCTAGTGGGTAGAGACCATGGATATTGTTAAATATCTTAATGAACCAGAGAGCCTTTTCTCCCCCAACCCAACAAAGATTTATCTGGTCCAAAATGTCAAAAGTGCTGAAGTTGAGAAACCCAGATCTGCTTCATTTGATTGCTGTAAAGATTAAATAAGATAAGACTTTTAATGTTTTGGCATACACCCAACATTAAATATGTTAGTTATTATTGTTATTAGTTTTATTGGTATGTTTATCAGAGCATTTAAGAAGATTCTTGGGCTTCCCTGGTGGTGCAGTGGTTAAGAATCCACCTGCCAATGCAGCGGACATGGGTTCGAGCCCTGGTCCGGGAAGATCCCACATGCCTCGGAGCAACTAAGCCTGTGCGCCACAACTACTGAGCCTGTGCTCCAGAGCCCACGAGGCACGACTCCTGAAGCCCAGGCAGCTAGAGCCTGTGCTCTGCAACAAGAGAAGCCACTGCAATGAGAAGTCCGCACACTGCAACAAAGACCCAAAGCAGCCAAAAATAAATAAATAAAATAAATAAATAAGAAGATTCTTTACAGACATTTAACATCTATAAAAATGAAGAAGAAAATAATCTTTTTAATTCAGCAGCATAACACTACATATGTTCTCATCACTAAAAATACAATGAGTCACAGTGGAAAGATACACCATTTCCATGACTGCAATGGCACAAATGCCCATTGTGTAGCACTTCTCAGTTTTAAATGAGAAATGTCAAAACACATACAACTTTGTCTGTAAAAATTTTAGGAATCAAATAGTTTATTTGCCCACAATGTTTAAGCATTTTCAATATGATATATATTAAGTATCACTATATTGGCGAATGTTATTATTCAGCAGAGGCTCTCAAAACTCTTTTAGTTTTCTTATATATTTATCCCTAGTTGGCAAAAACCAGTTTAGAATTTAAATGCTTGTTCACTCTATAACTTAAATGCATTTTACTTCCTTACCTATGTAGAAGAGAACTCTTTTCTAGATTTAGTAGTATTTTTGGTTGGATTAGGTCCAATGTCTGATATGTTTTGGAGAGTCCATAGAAACAAGGATCCAAAAATAAATCTTAAATAATTGATCATAATATCCAAAGAGTAGTAACAGTAGTGTAATAAGACCAATTGCCCACTGATCATACCTTCTATTTTCTTTCAGTATCAATTAATCCTGAGTTACCACCTTTCACAGTTCCACAGTGTTCTGGTGGAGCTGTCATTCACCATGGCTCCAAACCAGTCAATCAAATTCTCTCCTTCCCTAGAATTTGAATCTCAGGCATCTTTGCAAAAGGACAGGAGGCCCTTCAAAATCTGTCTTTCCAACATCAGTGGGGAAGAGACTAGTCATCAGTTCTTGACTTTCAATCTGGGTTATCCTCATCATTATATAGGTTTTTCAGACTTAAAAATAAAAATTCTTTGTGATTCCTAGTGTCCTGATAATAAATGTATTTTCATTTAGACTGAGTCATATTCTGTTACCAGAGGCTTCCCAATGATACGTTATTAGCATGTATGCCCCAACATATGCTCATTCCAAAAGGCTTCTCTGTTCTGAATTAATTTCTGAAAAAGAAATGGGAAACAGCTCAAGCTGCATCAGGCTTAGTGAATTGTATCAGCAGCTGCAGACCAAAGGGTGCTCTTTAACATTCTAAGAGCATAGAAAAAGCTGCTACAAAAGGCTCTGGGTTTTCAACCACACCCAAAACCTGGAATGACACCAGTCACAGTATCATCCTCAAATATGAAGAAGACAATGTATTTCACTATTAATGTCTTTCTCACATCCTATTCTTAAAGAAAGTCTATGACTAAAAACTCTTGGCAGAGCAAACCCTAATCTGATCTACTCCTCACCCTCTAAAGTTGTACATTGCAATAAAATAAAGATTGAAAATTGAATCTCATCAGAGCACTCATACCACCAGAGCTATAAACAGCAATTTCAGAGGTGACTACAAGGAAATGGAGGAAGAGAAAAAAAGCAGTGACTAGCAATGGAGAGAAAAGGGCAGCTCTGGCAAACTGGCTAAAATGGCTAAATTGCTTAAATGATGTATTTACATTAAAAAAGCAATGACAGAAAGGTTAAGAAGGCTTTAGGCTAGGTATTTAGATAAGATTACATATTATTTTTTAATCCTCTCTCAGTTGACAACCTTCTCTAACTACTTCTATGCAGAATCATGACCAGAATATGAGTCAGTACAGTTAAAGCCAGTTGAAGGCATGAGTATAGATTAGTGCTATGACTTGACTTTATGCTTCTTATCTCTGCACAGCATGGTGCTTTAAGTCTGGCCTAACTTTTTTCAAATTTTGGGCCTCAGGGCCTGTACTAATTTACATAAGGATCTGCAGAAGAAACACTTCATAAAATTTCCATGTATAAATTGAAAGACTTCTATGAAATGCACTAGTTAAACTTGATAAATTTCTTTTACCAGCCATCTGGTTTAACTTTGCGAAATGCAGTGTAGTCTCCATGACAAAAAGAAATGCAAGGTTCCAGAGGGGATTTTTTTTTTTTTTAACTTGGAAAATATAAAAAGTTAACAGATTTTGCAGAGTTCCTTATAAAAGATCCCTTGGTATTTTTCACTAACAGATTTGCTTACGTTAAAGAAGATTGACTATATGAATGAGTAGCAAAATACTGGTAGATGTTAGAGCCAATCTGACTTTACTGAATGATTATTTCCTTAATCAGAGTTGGAAAGATTAAGTTCTTATTATCTTCCCATTTAAAAGCAATTAGTGATATATCATATGAAAAAAATTTTAAGAACAATGATGTTTACCTTGCAATGCTTCAAGAAAAAGTAAAACTCATTTTTTTGCTTTCAGCATTTGAAAGGTAAGTTATTATTAAAATGTGTATTCTCTTAAGTCTAACAGAAACAGAATAATAGTAAAAACTATTAAGTTCTGTTGCTGCTTTGCTTTTGAGGCCCTCTTTCTCATTGAATCTAAACAGTATGATATGCATAGTCAATATGAAATTATTTAAACTGTTGATTTGCAGATTCGATATTACCAAATAATATATTGGAAGGAAATAACATCCTAAGAAAACCAGAAAAGTTCATTTTGGTTGACTGGAGTTTTGCATCTCTTTCTTTTGTGACTTACTTTCTCTGAGTTTATTTCTATTTTATTGTTTACCATAGTAAATAATAGGCAAACAAAAAAAAAGAGAAAGCCATAGCTTTGACTAAATGTTTCCCCCTGAACAAGTTCATATATAAGTAGCTTACTTATGTAGCTGGTATGAAAGGGAAAATTTCTTACAGTTGACAATGTATTTCTTCATGATTTTTCACATAGTTCTAGTTAATCTAATAAATAACAAAATAATTACATTGGAAGTTACATTATTTTGTTTTCTTTTGTTGTTTCTTTGATAGCATGAACTCCTTCCAGTAGAATGCTATAGTTTTCAATACACTAAGATAATGTTTTACATTGTTCAATCATAAAATATTTAGACAGCACAAAATTGTCTGGCTTCCATTAGCCAATATGTTTTTTAATCAGATTCAAGTTAATCCAACTAGTTTATCTCACCATAATCATTGACAAAACTTCCTCCTCAACCAAACTTTAGTTAGGCTCCTCTGATTCCTCTTCTCATCCAGGCTTCTACCTTGGACAGCCTTCAGCAAAGAATACGGCTTAGTTGGTTTAGCAAGAATCCCCCAACCCTTACTATCTGGTCAAGTTTCTCATCCTCTATCCTTGATATTTGGTCATTTTGGCCTGACTTCAGCAAGAATCCTGTTGTCAGTTTAGCAAAAATCCCTTGAAGTCTTCTCTTAGTTATTTTCCATTCACTGACCCCCTTACTCTGCTCCTTGGCTATAAATCTCTAGCTATCTTTGCTATATTTGGAGTTGAGCACAATCCCTCTTCCTTATTGCCATAGAGTTGACCCCTATTGCAATAGTCTTGAACAAAGTCTTTCTTACTATATTTGGAGTTGAGCACAATCCCTCTTCCTTATTGCCACAGAGTTGACCCCTATTGCAATAGTCTTGAACAAAGTCTTTCTTACTATTTTAACAAGTGTCAGAGTAATTTTTTCTTTAACATCATGGATGCCTGATTTCTGTTATAATGAATAATTGGGTTATATAATATGGTCAGGTGAGAAAAAGGAGATATTGGTTTCCACAGTTGTAAATGATAGAATTTGTAGAAGAATTGTAGAATCTCTCTTCTCTCCTGTCTTTTCTGGCTTAGAATGGCAATTTAGGACTACTTCACCAAAAATTTAGAGGTAACAAATACATTATTAAACTGATCCAGCATAGGATTATCAAGCAAGCTCAAAGGGATAGTAAAGAACAGGGAAAAAAATTGAAAGTCAAAATAGAGACCAATGACCTGGAAAGAAACCAACAGTCACCTAATATATGTACTCTGAATCAAAGGTCCAAACAGAGTCAAGATATATGCTTCTTCACAGTGGAAAGTAGGAAAGTCATCTAACAGTTCCATGTCTTATACCTCAAAACCTTCCTTCTGTTTTTCTTTTTTTCATCTATCTTTTAGGCATACTTATATGTATTTAAAGGGGAGCAGAATTTGCCACCCCAAAATATGCCTCTCTGGCATAAGTATTATTTTAGGCTGATAATTTTTAAGAAACAGCAGACACAGGAAACACTCTGAGAATGGAGTAGAAGTTACCCTTTTGTAAGAGGCATTTACTTTTATATGGGAAATCTCCATTTGTAAGAGTTTCTCACTCTGTCCCAGGAAGAAAAGGATGACTAAATCTCTAGAATCTCTTACAGATGGAGAAGGCAAAGATTCAGATCTGCATAACCTCACCCTTATTTACTGAGCATTTCCTAACAGTCTCCCATAACTAGTTCCCCCACTCTCCAAACTCTTTTACGTTTAGCTGACAATGGTATTTAATATGGTGGCTTGGGAGATTTAGGGTTGTTACTCAGTTTTTCCTGGGTATCTCCTATACAGAAAGTGTACATGTTTTTAAACTTCTGTTCGTTTTTCTCCTGTTAATCTGTCTTCTATTACCAAGGAGTCTCGTCCAAGAACCTAGAAGGGTGGAGGGAAGTTATTTTTCCTCCCCCACATATTTCTTGTTCTCTCCCCACCCCCAGTAAATCTTCTAATCATCTGTTCTCCTCTCCTTCACAAACAAGATTTATGAAATCTTTTATTTCTTCACCATCTATTCTTCACCTGATACAAAACTATTGATACCTGTATTCTGCTACCCCTAGTACAAGAACAATTGAAATTGTTCTTACCAAGTTCATTAGTTCTTCCATACTTCTAAATGTATTGAATATCTTTGGGTTCTTACATTACTTGATCTTACATCATTTCATAATGTTGACAGCACTCAGTTTAGAAATGTTCCCTGGCATCTATTAACACTGGTTCTTGTTCTACACTGACCATGTCTTTTTAATCTCCTTTGCCATTAAAAAGGAGACTGTCACTTAAACACCCCATGAGTTTTCCCCCAAGGAAATGCACCAGCCCTCTTCTCTTCTCATTGTGTACACTTTCTACAAGTATCCTCCATCACCCTGTATGACTTGAGCTATCATCATTAAACTGATCATGCTCATATCTTTTTCTATATAGTTCTTATATCATATCTGAGATTCAAAGCCATATATCCAGCTACCTGCTTGATATAGTCACATTCAAATTCAACATATCCCAATGGAAATAATTTTCTAAAGGAACTAGTTACCATAGTTACTCAGTGAGACAACAGTAGCTATAGTAGCCATGATCTTCAATAGAGGAAAGCAGCCACTGCTTATCTGAGGAAAGAGAAGGAGTTGGAGAAATAAACACAGATTCAGGGAAATAAATACCTAAACTTCACTCTCCTGCCACCTTCTGATTTTCTATTGGTGCTTGGGATGCATAGGACAAGGTAGTTTTTTTCCATGAAGTCCCTAAAGTTGAGCCTTCCCAGGCACAAAGCAGGGTGAAACAAGGTGAAGCGTGGATCTAGAGAGACAGAGAGTAGCAGAGTCCAACACTTTTTCTGTCAGTACCTGATCTTGTCATTTGTCTGAATGAAAATACCAACCTCCACAGTGAAAAAAAAATGCATGACCCAGCTATCTACTGTCCCACTAGCCTACTCTGAGGTAGAATTGGAGCACAATGTCTGGCATCACCGGCCTTCTTTTGCTGGCACTTTGAACAGTAAGCCATGATGACATTTTGTCTTTAGCAATAGTTCAGAATCAGTATCTAATATCCTTCAGAAAGTCTCAGCATTTCCACTTCTCCAGTGCATAGTCAGTCTAGTAAATGGTAAAGGCTTGAGAAAAAGTCACAGTATATCCTTTTGGGTGTGCCTCAGTGTACTTACTCAAAGTACGCTGACCTCCCCACCATTTCCAAGTCTGTGAAAAAACATATATGTGCACAAAACTCAGCAAAAATCTTTGAGTCTTCACTATGGTGATTCAAGTTAGGTATCTTCTAGCAGATAAATGTACAAGTACTCCCTTCAAGAGGTGAAATCTAATTCTCCTCCCCTTAGCTGTGGGCTGCATTTAGTGACTTAACTTTGAATGAAAAGAATGTGGCAGAAATGATATTGTATGACTTCTGTAACTATATGAAAAAAAGCGATCTGGGTTTCCTCCTTGCTCACATTCTTCCTGGGGGGAACTCAGCTGCCATGTCATGAAAGAAACACAAGCAGTCCTATGAAGAGATTTGTGTAGCAAGGAATTTAGACCTTCTGCCAATAGCCATGTAAGTGGATTCTCCAGCCTCAGTCAAGCCTTCAGGTAAATGAAGCTCTGGCTGAAATATTTATTGTAACCTCATGAGAAACCCTGAAACCAGAATCACCAAGCTAAGTTTCTCCCAAATTCCTGATTCTCAGAAATTGTGAGTTAATAAATGCATGTTGTTTTAAGCTGCTAAACGTTGGGGTAATTTGTTATGCAGCAAAAAGTAATTAACATAGCACTTATGTATGTCAAGTATCATCTATTCCATTTTGAGATTTATTTGGGATCAATGTGCCATTGCCCAAAATTCCAACAGGTCAGAAGTGTATTAATTATTCTGTTCCTGTAGCTTACTTTTATAATTGTGCCTCCATTTAATTCTATCCCTATGGGGCTCATGATTTCCATCAAGGTTAGTTTATCTACCACAGTTAACTCTGGTTTCCTATGACAGCCTCCACAACTCATCAAGGCCCCTTCATGATGGTGATTCTTTATATCTTGGCAAAGAGCATATCCTCTGGGCCCTAGTGAAGAGGATGTTGAGGGAGTAGTTGAGCAATTAGTTTATAACCCATTCCAAAATTATCATCTTCCCAAGCATTCATACTCCTTTTTCAGCATGCCAATGAAAGTCTAGCATTTCACCCTCATTAACTATAAAGCCACCAATGAGTCCAGACATTAATTAACCAATTTAATGAATTATTATACCAGTCCCAAATGCTCAAGCTACCATGTTAAATCCTGAATCCCAGGTGAATGCACCCATGAATTTGACTCTAACTAATCTGATATTTTAATTTCCCTCATTTAATGGCCATTGAATCCACCCACTGTATTAGTCTTCTATGGCTGCTATAACAAAGTACCAAAAATTGGGTGGCTTAAAATAACAGAATTCACTTTCTCATAGATCTGGAGCCTAAAAGCCCAAAATCCAGGTGTTGGCTGAGCTGTACTCTCTGATGGTTCCAGGGCATAGCCCTTCCTTGTGTTTTCTAGCTTCTGGTGTTTGCCTGCAACTTTTGGAGTTCCTTGGCTTTTAGCTGCACCATATCAGCAACATAGCCATCCTTCCCTGTGTGTCATCACATCATCTTTTCTCTATACATGTCTGCTTCTATGTCCAAATTTCCCCTTTTTATAAGGATACCAGTCAGATTAAGACCTACCCTAATGACCTTAATTTAAATTGATTACTCTGTAAAGACTATTTCCAAATAAGATCACATTCTGAGGTACTGCGGGTAGGACTTCAGTATATGTTTTTGGGAGGACACAATTCATCCCATAACACTCCCCAGCCTCCTACCAGTACTAATTGGTAAAGCCCCACACTTCTCTCAGTATATAGGCTATATTTTCCCATACAGTTCTGGTACTTTGCCTTTGTCTATGCTGGGATTTCACTCTCATGGACCTGGAGAAGATGGAGATTGGTTGCAAGGAAAATTGGCATCCCCTTGTGAGACCACAACGGTAGCTGAAACCTTTAATGAGGCAAAGGGGTATGTTACTGCTTCAATTAACAAGGTTCAGGGATTTGAGATTTCAAAATTCTCAACCTTTTCTGTGACTGTGCATTCCTTCCCATGTACCATGTACAATTTACTCTTCCATCAGTAGTGTGAGAGAGTTCCTGTTGCTCCATTTACTCACTAAAACTATGCATTGTTCTCATTAAATTTGAACCATTTTGGTAGGTTGATAGTGGTTTCACACTATTATTTTAATTTCCAGTTCCTTGATTGCTAAGGAAGTTTAGTGCCTTTATTTTTTTAATGTTTATTGACCACTTGAATATCTTTTTTAATGCCTGTTTAGAGTTCTTGTCAATATTTTCTTTTGTAATTTTTGACTTTCCCTTATTAATTATAAAAGTTCTTAATATGTGTTTCAAATGTAATTTCCCACACTATAGCTTAAATTTTCAATTTTTAAATGATATCTTCTGAGACACAGAAGTTCTTATTTCAATTATAGTCCGATTTATAAAATTTTTGTGGTTAGTCCTTTTTTATAAAGTGCTATGTAAGTTTTTATCTATACTAAGGCCATTAAGTGTATAATATTATATTCTAGGAAATTTATATTTTAACATACGGAAGGAGTTTGGGGGGTGGTGTGATGTAAGATCAAGTTTTAAATTTTTCCAGATGCAATTGCCCTGCACTAGCACAATTTTCATAAATCAAGGGTCCAGATATACATAGGGTATATTTTTGAACTCACTCTTCTGTTCCATTCTATTAGGCTGCCCTTGCATAAATATCATATTGTCAAATTGTCAGACTTTTATACATAGTGTTAGTCAAGAATAAAAGTTGTTCCAGTTTGTTTTTCTTTTTCAAGAATGTCTTGGCTTTTCTGGAAATTTTTATTTTGGAGAATGCTTGCCAATATCAAAATTTCTATTGAAATGTTAACTGGGATGGCATTGGATATATAGATCATTTTGACTAGAATTGGCATCTTTAATTGTAATGATCAAGTCATACAAATCATGAGCAGGTCATAGCCTGCCAATAATTTAGGTCTACAATAATATCTTTCAATTCTTTTTTTAAGTTTTCTGTTTAGAGATTTTACATGAAATTTCTTAAGCTTATTCTCAGTTGTTTGTTGTTTTCTGTGGCTATTATAAAGAGCTTCCTTTTGTAAAAATTTTATTTCTCATATATATGTTCATGTTATAGGGACTTACAGTTGACTTTTACACAAACATTTCTAGCAAATTTGCTGAACGCATTTTTTATGGTCCCTGTTTCTGTCAGACTTTTAGAAAGCATAAAAAGGTAAAAGGGAATGGGAATTTTAAGATTTAAAAAATGGAAAATCCAAATTAGCCAAATATATACATTTTAATGTCTGTTTTTGTCGGTGTCAGTTACCAGATATTAAATTAACTTCTTAACTGGTTTGACTACAATCTTACCTAATTAAAGTACAAATATTTTAATTCATATCATTATTCTCCAAAGTTATTTTTTTAATTATTATTATTTTTTAAATAAATTTATTTATTTTATTTATTTATTTTTGGCTGCGTTGGGTCTTCGTTGCTACGCATGGGCTTTCTCTAGTTGCAGAGAGCAGGGGCTACTCTTCGTTGCGGTGGGTGGGTTTCTCACTGCGGTGGCTTCTCTTGTCACAGAGCATGGACTCTAGGCACGTGGGCTTCAGTAGTTGAGGCTCACGGGCTCTAGAGAGCAGGTTCAGTAGTTGTGGCACACGGGCTTAGTTGCTCCGCAGCATGTGGGATCTTCCTGGACCAGGGCTCGAACCCGTGTCCCCTGCATTGGCAGGCAGATTCTCACCCACTGCGTCACCAGGGAAGCCCCTCCAAAAGTATTTTAAATGAAGCATCTGAAACATTGTGAGAAAATGTTTCTGTGCTAATCTTTTCTCTCTAAAAAAGTTTAAAACTTAGAGGTCCACCTAACCACATCTGAAAAAAGATATTCTAAAATGTTATCTCATTTCTGAAGGACCATTGTATTTTAAATAGTTTCCATTTTTATAATTTTATTTACTTTCCAAAGTTTCTAAAATAAATATATATTGCCTTATAATCAGAAAAATGACAATTTTTAAAAGTCAATCATTTTTGACATTCAAAAAACTTTACAGTGGGTAATAATGGAGTAACACACATTACTGCTTTAAGCATATGAAATGAGTAACCCACTATATTTAGCTTGATTGCATCTAATTGTTTAGGATGAACTCATTAATTCTAATATATCTGAATAGTCTTTAGATCTATGTACATAACCATAAAATAATGATAGTTTTATTTCTTCTTTCTAATGTTTATAACCTGTAGTTTCTGTTTTTTGCTTTAATGAATTTCCAAGGGTCTCCAGTGTAATGTTGACTGTAAAGGGTGATAGCAGGTACCCTTGTCTTGATTCTAACCTCTAAAGGAACACTTTAAAATTTCATTACTGTGATGTGTACTCTATGATTTTTGTAGACACCTGTTATTATATGATGTATGAAGGTCTCATCTATTCCTAATTTGCAGAGATTTTATCATAAATAAATTTGAAATTGCACCACTTTTTATTTATCTATTGAGATAAACATATGATTTTTCTTTATTCTGTTGGTGTAGTAGAATATATTGATTTTTTAATCCGTGATATATTTTTTAATGCATTGCTGGACTAAGAACATTGTTAGTACAATCCATTTTTACTTATTTATCTTCTTGTTTCAGTTGCTGAGAGACATCTATTAAAACTCTCCCTCAATGATTGTGGATTTGTCCTTTTCTCTTTGTACTTGTGTTAATTTCCATTTTATAAGTTTTGAACCTGTTACCTGAACACAGATTTAGAATTTTATATCTCCTGGTAATTTGATTATTATTATTTTTTTATTATTGTGTTGTGTCCTCTTTGTTTCTTAAACTCTACTTTGCTTGACATAAATATAGTTACTCTGGCTCTCTTTTTTTAATTGTTTACATGGTACATTGTTCTCTCACCATTTGCTTTCAAATTTTCTATAAACTTGTATGTTAGATGTGTCTTGTGTAAGTAGCATATTTTGGAATTTTAAAAATACAGTCTGATAAAGCTTGCTCTTTATTGGTCTTTAACCAATGTGCAACATGATCACAGATGTATTTGGGTTTAAATCTAACATCTTATTAGTTGTTTTCTTTTTGTACCACCCCATTTTAAATTTCTCTTTTTTCTTACCATATTTTGTATTATTTTTTCTTTTTCCTTTTTTTCCCTAATGTTAGCTTGGTATACACTTTTTATAATTTATTTTAGTAATTTCCTTTGCAGTTACAAATTGCATCCTTGACTTATCAAAATCTAATATTACTTAGTACTTTACTCTCTTCCCAGATAATGCAAGGAACATTAAAACAATGTAACTCAATTTAACTCCTTTTGAATTATTTGACATTATTTCCACATATTTCAATTTTATGAATGATTAAACCTCAAGATATTTTATTATTATTTATTCAATATTCATTCAGATTTACCTGTTTTATTTCATACATTCTGAACTTCTGAACTTTCATCTGTGGTTGTCTTCCTTCTGCCTGAGGAACATCATTGAGTATTTTTGTATTACATGTTTGACAGTGATGGTAATACATTTTCTCAGTTTTAACTTGTCTGAAATTATCTTTATTTCAATTATAATTCCCAAAGGATATTTTCACATAGTATAGAATTCTGGGTTGAGCAGTTTTTGGAAGATACGTTGATTTTTTTCCCCCTCTTTGGCTGCTTTTAACAGTTTTTTTTTTTTTTTGTCTTCTTTTTTTCCCTCAATAGTTTTAGTGTGTGTGGCAAGCAGAATCCTAAGATTACCCCTATGATTCCTGGTCCCTGATGAACACACACCTTCTCCCAGTTATTCAATTAAATACTAAACTAGGTATTCCTGTGGGGGACTTTGCAAATGTAATTTAAGATCTCATTAGTTGATCTCTAGGTAGGGAGCTCATCCAGGTGAGCCTAATATAATCACATGAACCCTTTCAAAGCAGAGCGTGGTCTCCAGAGAGTAACAGAACAGAAAGTCAGGGAGTTGAAGCAGTAAAAGGGTTTGATGCACCAGTTGCTTGCTTGCAAATGGAGGGGGCCATGTCCAAGAAATGCAGGTGGCCTCTTGAGAGCCTCCCCAACTTCTAGTGGCAAGGAAACAAAAATCTCAGTCCTACAAGCACAAGAAAACCAAAAAAAGAATGAGATTCCAGTCTTTGATGACCTGAGAACCCAGCTAAGCAGTGCTGGACTTCAGATCTACAGAACTGTGAGTCAGCAAATGGATGCTATTTTACACTAAGTTTGCAGCAATTTGTTATGTCACAATAGAAAGTTAATACAGTGTGATGTTCCTAGGTTAGGTTTTCTTCATAATTTTATTGCTTGGAGCTTGTAGAGGTTCAGGATCTGATATACAATGTCTTTTAATGGTTTAGGAAAATAAGACATTATCTTTTTCAAATATTGTTTCATCTGCCCTCTTCCTCGTTTTTTCTCTTTCTGGTACTCTGAATAACATAATATTAGACCTTTCCCTTGTATCTTCTATGACTCCTATTTTTTTCCATCTAGTTTTTATATCTTTTCCTCCATTCTGCTTCATTAAATCTATTTTCAGAATTATTTCCTCTCCATTTATCCAATATTTTCTTTAATCAACTGTTTTGATTCTGCATTTGGTTATTGAATTTGTCAAGTCTGAGATTTCTATTTATTTTTTACATATTCCTGTTTTCTGCTTAAATTCTGTTCTTGTCCTTTATTTCATTCAATATAGAAACTACCACTATCTTAAATGTATGTGAGTATACAGTATCTCTTCACTTATAGGACTGTTTCATAACAATTGTTAATTGTTTTCTATTTAATGTCTACTGTTTTCTGTTGTTTCTTTTGGTTTTGTTGTTGTTGTTGTTCCTTCTCTCTTTTCTCTTTGTGGGCCTGATAATTTTAATATCTGTGTCCAACATTTATTGGAAAACATTTGTAGAAGTAACTTTGAGAACTAGGATAGTATTATCTTCTTCCATGAGTATTTTGGTGTGCTTCCTCCAGGTGCCTCTTGGCACCTAAAATCTAGGATCACCTGTATCTAATTTTATAGATTTACATTTTCCAATACGAGTTACAGGCCAGGGAAAACCTATTCTGGTTGACCATTATTCCTAGGTTGCAACTCTTTAGGTTCTAACCTAAAACAAGAAGGGTATACCAGGGATTTTTTCCATCCTTGATAGGCCCTGGATATCAATTTCTGACACTTTACCTTTACAAAAATCCTCAAAAGATTCTCTCAGCCTGTTGCCCTCTCAATTACCCCTTCTAGCAACATGCAGAACCCCCAAATCTGAGTTAAATTTTCTGATCCTCCCCCTTTCACCCAGTTCTGATGTAATTCTTTACTACTTACTGGTTCTTCAATAGCATCAATCAGATGACTTTAATAATTGTATTAATCAGGGTTCTTGAGAGAAACAAACCAATAGAATATATACATTCTTGAGGGAGGCAGGGGGTGGACATTGATTGATTAGTGTAAGGAATTGGCTCATGTACTGTGGAGACTGACAAACTGACAAGTCTCAAGATCTTCAGAGTGAGTTGGCTCGCTGGAGATCCAGGAGTGCTGATGGTGTGGTTGCAGTCTGAAAGCTGGCAGGCTTCAGACTTAGGAAGATCTGCTGTAACGGTTCAGGTCTGAAGGCAGGAAGAAGGCCAAAGTCTTAGTTTGAAGGTCGTCAGACAGGAGGAATTTAGTCAGACAGGAGTTTTCTCTTACTCAGGTGAGGCTCAGACTTCTTTTTCTATTCAGGACTTCAGCTGATTGGGTGAGGTTCACCACATTAGGGAGAACAAACTGCTCTACTCAGTCTATTGATTCAAATGTCAGTCTCATCCAGAATCACCCTCACAGGAATACCCAGAATAATGCTTGATCAAATACCTGGACACGCTATGGCCCAATCAAATTGTTATATACAATTAATCATCACAAGAATTTTTCCAGCTTTTCTTCCTATATCTGAATATGAAAGTGCACTTGAATTAAATTTAAGCTAACGTTCTTATACTTATGCAGTGAAATCCAATTTCTTTAACATAAAATGTTAGAATCAAAATCTGACCCTAGTACTTACTGTATAGCACAGGTAACTATAGTGAATATCATGTAATAACCTAAAATGGAAAAGAATCTGAAAAAGAATATATATATACATATATATATAAAACTAAATCACTTTGCTGTACACCTGAAACTAACACAACATTGTAAATCAACTATACTTCAATTTAAAAAAAGTAACTTAAGAAAAAAAAATCTGACCCTAGTGAATTTTTCAAACTTTATATTATTAATTACTAACTTACACCATAGCCATCATGAATGCTTGGCTTTTCTGCATATTCCAGACAGTTTTACAACTTCTTGTCCTTGTTAAATACTCTCTGCCCAGAATGCCTTTTTCCACTCTCTTAACCTGACAAAAACCTACTTACCCTGCAAATTCTCTCCCAGTTGTTGCCCCCTTTTTGGAATGTTCCTTAACATACTTAAAGCCAGAGAATTAATTATTATTAACCCAGAGAATTAATCATTTTCCTCCTTTTCATGTTGCATATTTAATATCTATGTGTGTGTATAAAATGATATCACACATAAATATGTTTTGAAATATAAAAATAATAAAATGAACACTTGATACTTCAGCACTCAACTTATAGACTAGACCTTTTTCAATCCATTAAAACTAACAATTGCTCCTCTCTTTTTTCAAATCACTCTGGCCCCCAAGAGATAATCACCCTGAATTTTTGTTCATCTTTTTCTTGTTTATTTTCAGTTTTTCTAAGTTTCTAGATTTATCCCACATATTTATTTTAAACTATTTCATTTAATATTGTTTCTAATGTGTTTGCATACTGTTGCATGTAGCTGTAGTTGATTTATTTTCTCTGCCATTTACTTTTTCATGGTGGTCATAGAATACAATTAATTTAACCTCTTGTCAATGAAGAAATTGCTCATACCCTCTGGGTTTTTAATATTACAAACACAGGTGCCACAATAATTCTTAAGCATGTCTCTAGGTATAGGATATTCTGTGCACAGGATATTGTCATAGGCAGGATTTTCTTTAGAGTATATGGCAAGAAATAAATTTGCTGAGTCTTAGTGTGTGTCCATGTTTAACTTTAGGTAATGGCTAATTGTTTTAGAATGTTATTGACCTAATTCAACTTACACATCAAATAAGTTCTCATTACTTTATATCATTACCAACACTTGGTATTTTCAGACTTCTAAATTCTTGCCTTTTTGGACCATGGAATAGGAACCTCTCACATTCATTTACATTTATCTGATTACTAACGAGACTAAATATCTTTCCATATGTTCACTAAGCAGTTATTTCCTTTTCTATGAAATACCTCTTCATGTCTTTGCTGATTTTTCTACAGGTTTGTTTAAATTTTATTTTCTGTTGATTTATGAGTAATTTATATATCCTGGTATCAAACATTTATCAATTTTATGCATTGCAGATATTTTCTTGTTTTGTGGCTTATGTTTTCAGTGTCTTTGTTGTGCCCTATGGAGAATAGCAGGTTAAATTTTTAATGTGTTCTACTTTAACCATCTTTTCTTTCTATAGTTAGCACCTGTTGTAATTAATAAATTCTTACCCACCCTGAGGTCAAGAAGTTATTCTTTATCATTTTCTTCTATTTGTTTTAATTTCCATCTATCTTTAAATGCATAATAAATCTAGATTTTTGTGCATTTTCATTTTTAATTAAGAAACAAATTTTTTTTTTCTGTATAGTTTGGCTATTTTCTCAGCACCATTTAATGAACAGACCTTTCTTTCCTCAGTCATCTTGTTACTGAACTGAACTTGGGTTCCCTTGCCTGTGTGCAGTAAAGCCAATCTACTGACACAGGGTTGTGGTGAAGGAAGGTTCAGTATTTATTGTAGGTGCCAAACAAGAAATCCAAGCAGCTCATGCTCAAAATCACCCAGATTCCTTGATGAGTTTCAGGGAAGAGTTTTTAAGGGCAAAGGGAGAGAGAGGAATTGCAGGGTATGTGATCAGCTCCTGCATAATTCTCTGATTGGTTGATGGTGAAGTAACAGGGTGGTGTCACAGTGGTTGACATTATCAATCCTCAGACAATCCAGGGGTTATCTGCTCATGGTCATCATGTAGTTAACTTCTTCTATTTGGTGGGGAATTTAGATTCTGTAAAACAACTCAGAAATGTGAATCAGATACTGTTATCTATGTACTTCAGGAAGGAACTAAAGATTCTGTGACTGCTAAATGGCTGACTTACAGTTTAAATTGTTACCAGTTCTCCTGGCCCAATTGCTATTTTTGTTGTTGTGTGTTCACATCCTTTCAATCATTAATTCTTGAGCTAGGCTTTTGTGACTCAGGATAGGCTGGGATACTAAAGCTTTCCTACAAACATGAGACAGGCAGAGGACATGGGAGTCTATTCCAGGAAAGTCTCACAGGGTCCTGCTTGGTTACAATCTGTTGTATACCAAGTTTCTATATATGCATAGATATCTCTGGGGTCTCTATTTCATCCTATTTATACTAAAAGTTAGTGGGTTTTATTTTAGGTTTTATTAGGTCTGAATATCTGGTGACAAAATATGGCAGATCTCCTATCTTACTCTTCTTCAGGAGTATCTTGGTTCTCCTTAGGTTTTTACTTTTCCATTAATATTCAAAATCAGCTAACAGTTCTTTTAAAATTTTGTGAAATATTGATTTGAAATTATGGCAGATGCCATATGTTTGCCAAATAGTCCATATAACTCCATTTTGAGGGGTTTTGTTTACACAATGGACTATGAGAGAGAGTACTGCTTGATACTACTGAAATGAAGCATTTGGGAATGGGTGTGATTTCTCCACATTCTCTCTTCCCCTGATTTGGTGACAAGACCATGTGTGAGAGACAGAAGAGAATCTGAATCCTTAAGGATGGGATGAGAAGAATGGTTTTACTGTCTTGGGAGACAGTTCTTCATTGGTTTCTCGTATTTCTGCACGTTTACCAGCAAAGGCAGTGACTGTCTTTGTCTGGACTATCTTTTCAAGAGTGTTTGTATAACAAACAACATTGGAGGATAGAAATAGTCTCACACAGTTGCAAAGGGCAGACATGCTACTCTCTAGTATAAAACATTCAGGTTCTCAGGCTCAGGGCTCCTCTCCTGTAATGCAGTCCATTGACTGTGAGGTGTAACCTGGCCCTCTTTGAGTTGTCCTGTAGAGACTAGATAATAGGAACAAAGCAAACATGATCCACACGCTGCTTGCTGCCATGGGTAATAAAGTCAGTTACCTCTGATGCATCAGGCTGATTTATAACTTGTAAGTAGGGTAAAATATCAGCTCCTTCACAGCTCTTGACATACTGAATCCAATATTATATTATTGAGAAGTAAAAATTTTTTGTGTTAACCCCCTGGGATTTTGATGTTTTTATGTTGTCTTAGAAAGCTTAGTCCAACCTGATACAGAATAGCCCTGAACCCTGTTTTTTCTCTTCCCTATTGCTGAGGAATTTAATTGTTTTCCTTGTTTTCCTGTACTGGTTGGGTTCTCAGTGTGGTACTAAAAAAAAAAAAAAAAAAAAAGTGAGACAATGGGCACCTTGTTCTTTTTCCTGAGTCTAAAGGGAATGCTTCTAAAATTCTCCCATTAAAAACAATACATGCTGTAGGTTTTGGTAGATATTTCTTAACAAATAAAAGGAATTTTCTTCTTTTTTTACTCAAATAGTGATTTTTAATCATGAATTAGCATTGAACTTTATCAGATTCTTTTTTAAGTTCCCACTGAGATGATTATACATGTTTTCCCCTTTAATCCATTACATATTTTCTAATGTTAACTGACCTTTGAATTCCTAGGACAAAACCAACGAGGTCATGATGTGCTATCATTATTGTACATCAATGGATTTGTTTTGCTAATACTTTGTTTGGATTGTTTCATAAATATTCATGAGCAAAATTTGCTTGCATATAATTGTTTATTTGTCAATCTCTTGCAGAATAATTATGGCTTCTGAAGCAAGGACCATATCTTATTCATGTTTATATCTTTAATACTTAGTAAAATGCCTGGCACAATGCTTTGCTAATAAATGTTTTGAATAAATGCACAATTGATTAATCATACTCTAAGAAAGAAATGAACTTATGGGTAAGATTTAAGTATTCTTAACTTTAAATGAGATAACACATATTCATCAAATTTCTATATTGGCTTATCCTCAAGCCATAGATATGAAAGAGAGTTTTGACAACTCACCATCAGCAGACACTACAGTTTTACTCCCAAAAGGTCATTCTGATATCTGCATTTTGTCAATTTCCATTCCCACTAACACAGAACCACTCACTATCACCTTCTGTGTGAGCTACTGTAAATGTCTGCTGATTGGCTTCCATAACTACAACCCCCCCCCACCTCTCTATTTATCAAACAGAAAACAAAGTGATCTTTTTAAAAAATTAATAAAATTGTTATCCATCTCATGCTCTAAACCTTTCAATTGCTTCTCACTATGCCTGGGATAATGTCTTAAATTCTTACAATAGCCTATAAGCCACTACACACCTGCATCTCATCTTGCCCACCTCTTCTCACACCTCTACTGCCTAGTTCACTACCAAAGAACCACAGTGACCCTCATTCTGTTAAAATGCAGCAGTTATCCCTTGGTTCTTGGTTTGGAAGATAGATGATTCAAATCTTAGATTAGGGAACTTCCTGGAATGCCAGTCTAAATTATCACTCTCCCTGTTTTTTTACCTTTGTAACTCTATTACACTATTTAATTATTTACATCTGTATATCTAATTGTTCAATGATTTTCTGGACTTACATGGTTAGTACCATAACTGTATGGAGTATGTCTATTTTGTCTACCATATATATAGCCAGTCCATAATTGAATGCCTTGAATTTAGATATTGCTCAATAAATTTTTGAATGAACAAAAAAGGAAGAATATATGAGTTATAAAACTGTTCATAAGTTTTACTCTAGTCTCTCCACTTTGGAGATAGTACACCAAATAAGCAACTAACAAATGTGTTTTGCTACTTATAAAGATGCAATCTGTAAATATCAATAACACTCAAAAGCTAAATGGAGAAACATGTAGGTGATTGATGACATCTGAAATAGCTACTAAATATTGTGGCCATGTGAATTACGTCAATAAATGCTATGTGTTCATACAATACAAATGTAACAGATGTCTCTGTTATGGTCTAAGCTTTATTTGCAGTTCATTCCAGGCATATTTGGGAATAACTTGTGCAGGCCCAACAGAAGCCTATTTACAGAAATTCTTTAGGATTCCTGGAAAGACAACACAGTATAAAAAAAGAAAAATACTACAAATGAGCTTGAACTAATATCAGAATTTTAGGCTTAAGGAGGACCAGATGACTTTGAGGGAATATCGTGCTTGTTTTTCAGATTTGTCTCCTAGTCCCAGGTGCTTGAGCCGATGATATATCAGCCCTACATTGCTATGTTTGAAATTTAAAGAGCCTTTTTATCAAAAATCCAGGATTTCTATTTAAACACTGATTTGATTATCTTCTTGTAGAATGTGTTAACAAATGGACTATCAGCCCAGGAGAGGTAAGGCTGGATGGGCAAGGATATGAGACAGAGAAGGCAAAGGAACTAGACGGACAGGGCAGCGGAGGGAGCACAAAATGTCCAGCAGGAAAACCTACTCTGTCATCTCCCATGGTCCAAGGCTTATTTGCAGATCAGTTCCCCAGAGACTAAACAGATGCACAGTTTTGGCAGAGTTAACCTGGCCTCCCTTTTTGAGCTTTAGCCTAACACATCCAAGCACCACCTCCTACCAGCAATTTTTATAAAACGCAACTGCTTAAGCCCAACACCTCTCTCCTGACAGTGGTTCCCATTTCCAAGCCTCTGACTTGAGCAGTCATCATCAGATCTCCAAGTTTCCACAAATCAGCAACCAGCCACACCTCACTCATTCATGGTTGGTCATTTTCTCTTCTTATATGATAAAGTTGTAGATTCTTCATCACTATGAACTTCTCCTAACTCAGAGGCCACACATTTAACCACATAAACTATACTAGAGACACTCAAAATCTTAACTGCCAGTAGAATTAGCTGACATGCCTATTTGTTGCAGTAACATAAAAGGAGAAAGAGGCATTCTCCCCCACTTGATAGATTTGTCTCTGGTGTCTCTGGAATGAAGGCAGAAGACCACATAGCTTACCTGAAAAATTGAATGATGTGTGGGAAACAGAGGGGATCCAAAAAAATGCACCAGGGAGCAAATAAGAGCCATAGCAGAGGGGAAGAGGGCCAGTGGTGCCCAAAGCACTTGTCTGTCCATTCAAAGAAGGTTGAGGGAAAGGATAGAAATAAAACCAGAGTTGCCACATTATTACTGAGAATAGTCTGTGAGCATATGTGAAATGGCCTTCAGAGAGTCCTGAAACTGTTAAAGACTGAATGAGGGAGAAAAATCCAAAAATATATAATATATATACACAAAATAAAATACAAAATACATATATATACACATATATGTATATGTTTATATGAATCAACCAGGGTTATAAAATAACTGAGTGATATAATTAACTATAGTTTCATATAGAGTAGGCTATAATGAGGTTATATATTATTATTTTCAAGTTTAATCTGGTTGTAGTTGTTTTAATTTTATGTGGTAAGATTTGTTGTATTATTAAAAAAGGACATACACATGTTACTATAAAACACTGTAAATCCCCCCATACACAACTTTGAATGGATATTTCTCCACTTTGGAGATAAAAAGGAAAGCGTGTCACTGCTGCTGGGAAAAGGAGTTAATCAGGTAGAAAACATCTAAGCAGCTGAGGCTATGGAAGGCCTTTTACTGAGGTGAAAGCAGTGTTATCAAGGAGTAACACTCTGGTGACATTCAGTCTGAAAGAATATTAGGACACTGACAGTTGGTACTAGAGACGAAATATCTCAGCTGGCTAGGCAGGATTCAAGCAGAGAGCATATCTCTAAACTGGTTACATTAAATGGAGTCTTTATCTAAAGTAAGGAGCTTGAGGGTTTGTTATAGAGGAGAAGAAACAAAGGACAGCTGAACATGTGCTGTGAAGAGAGGGACCGAATAAAATTCTGTAAAAGCATTATATACTGTCTAACTTTGTCAAGTAAACCAGATTTTGTGGACAAATATTTAATAGAGACTACCTGTTAACATTTAATAATGCTCTTCCTGCAAATTCAGCAAAATAGGTACTAGTTTATGCATTATTTTTATTACACATAAATAAAATATATTATGCCTCCATCTTGTTAGGCATAATTACTTAACCAGACCTCTTAATTCATTTGGATTATACTCTGTCCTTCCTAATCAGTGCCATGGTAGTGAGCTGGAAACAGAGCAACAGTCTCAAAAAATGTTGAAGACACACATAAGTGTTTGGGGACATACCACCAATTCCCAAGAGATTTTTGTTACAGAATTAATTTGCTCTAATAGTGTTCCATTAGTAATTGAGATAAATGAGCATTGAACTTGGAGCTTTGCCCTGCAAAGTAATAGTGGATAACAGGAAGTCTGAGATACAGTATCTTCCTTTCACCTTCTCTATAAGGAAAACCTCTGTATATTGTATCATCTGGCCTTTCTGAAAGTATAAATAGAGATGTGTTCAATTGTTCCATTTTTGAGAGAAGCAAAATGCTTCCTTAAGGTCTCATGGTAATCAATGGTGAGCTGAATCAGAAGACAGCAACACAGATAAAGAATGAAGTCTTGATGAGACTATAAAGAATTTTTAGGTAGAAATAGAATATAGGTCTATCTGAAGTGCAAGGTAGAATGCATATCTATGCCAGATGTGTGAAACACATGGAAGAGTAATATGTGTCCTAAACTGAAATGTAGGAATCCCCAAACAAATTCTAATTAATTAAAAAAAATAAACAGATCTCCATATTTTAACCAAACTCAGACAGAAACCAGAATCCACGGATGGAATGCATATGTAAAGAGGCTTCTCTTTTGTGCAAACCAGGAGTACTAATATTCCTGAAAGATAACAAGACAGCTTCTTCTCAGATGCTGAAACAGTGTTTCTCACTTTAGGGGAGCAGCATTCCTTGAAGTTCATTCAAAAATTATCCCAGATGAAAGGGGTGCCAGTGGGACATTTACCTTATGCCTGATTAGAGCGATTAGGTACAAGCTCCATCCAACCAAATAACCTAAATTGGAACCATTTATCAAGACATTGTTTAAACCAACATCACTCCTAGGATGTTTCACAGCTTGTTTTGTGTGGAAACGGACATGTAAACTCAACAAAGAAGCTGTAACAGCAGAAATATTTCAATAACTGCAAGGAATCCACGTAAGAAAATCTCTTCTGAAAAATATTAGTAAGATACTTAATACTTTGTGCACAACCTGCTAAATTTCCTCCGATAATTCAAAATCATTTATTTAAAAAATGTTCAGGACTTCCCTGGTGGCACAGTGGTTAAGAATCCACCGCCAATGCAGGGGAAACGGGTTCGATCCCTGGTCTGGGAAGATCCCACATGCCACGGAGCAACTAAGCCTGTGTGCCACAACTACTGAGCCTGCGTGCAACAACTACTGAAGGCCGGATGCCTAGAGCTCGTGCTCCACAACAAGAGAAGCCACTGCAGTGAGAAGCCCACACACCACAACGAAGAGTATCCCCCCCTCGCCACAACTAGAGAAAGCCTGAGCCCCTGCTCGCCATAACTAGGGAAAGCCTGCAGCAACAAAGACCCAATGCAGACAAAAAAAAAGAAGTCCAGGTGTTATCCATTGAACTCATTTAACAGATGATATTTTGTCTTTTTTTTTTTTTTTTACTGCCAACCACTTTGTAAGACAGATTTGGTAAAGAAAAGACAGACTAGTCACAATAAAAAGGATAAACACAAGATAGGAACATCTGGAATTATCTGACATATTACAGTAAGCACTTTATGATCTGAATTTGGTTTTCTCAAAAACACTTTTGCCCCTCAAGTTTCTGATTGTATAAATTCCTCCCCTTAAGCTGTGAAGATCCATAAATGTTTTTGTCTCACTGTGTGTGTCCTTTATACAGTCAAAGAACACACAAAGTAACAAGAGTAAGAATTATAAATGTTAAGAATAAAAATAGTTATGTTAAAATTTCATGAGTTAAGATTTAAATTAGAAGGACTACTTTAAAATAAGTATTTCAGGGATAGTAAACAAAAGTCAAAGAGAAAGATACTCAAGAAGACCACAAATGAATGAAAACTCTACCAGGTCCAAAGTGCAAATGCTTTAAGACCAACAGATAACATACAAAGGAAGTAAACAGGGAGGAGAGGCCGGAAATTGGGACATACATGGAGGGGCTGGCTATGGTGCATTTGAATTTACCTCATTGAAAGGAGGAATATTGGCTCCGCTGAATTTCAGCCATGCAGAAATGAGAACTCACGGTTAAAACCCTTCTAATTTTTAATTTTTCAATAGAATTTAGTGATAGGAATTTTTATATAAAATATCCAGATTTTAAATATTGGCTTAAAAAAAGCACTATGCAGCCCATATCAAAAATCTTTCTGGGCCAGATTCTGCCCTTGGGCCACTAGTTTGTTACCTCTGGAAGAAAATGGAGATAGGTAAAAAACATTTAGAGTAAGAATCGCAATGAGTAGATGAGCAAAACACCATGAGACAAACAGAAATACTGGATGTACACAGTCAAGAATCTGCAATTAACTTGGAATTGAATAACATAAAATATAAACTATAGCTATCAGTAGTGAATATTCTTGGTTAGTATTCCCATTCCTCTTGTTCTATTTAGTACAAATATTTCTTTGATATTAAAAAATGTTTCCTATGCACATAACCATTTTATTTACTATCAGCAAGTCATAAGAATAGATTATAGAATCTGCTTATACTTTTTAAAAACTGTTATTTGTCAGGGACAGCTATATGCTATTATCTCCAGAGTCTGATAAAAGTATCATATTTGAAAAGAAGGTTTTAAATTGTCTAACATGATACATACATGCTTAAAATATTATTATAATGATGACTATTAACATCTTCTAGAAGGGAATATATGGTCACCTCCCCCATAACCACCAAACACTTGAGGCAATATCTTAAAATTGCAACTCTTAGAGATATACTTTATTATGTTAGTGGTTTACTTGTAATTTTTCATAGTAATTTTGAATTTCTTTTACATAAGTTATCTTATTTGATCCTCATAACCTTCATAATTTATAGATATAATTAAACATAAATTGAGTTATATATAAATGAGTTATCCAGAGTCACAAGCTGGGACTTGAAGTCAAGCCTCTGATGACAAGTCTCTTTGTCTTTATAATATACCTCATTACCATAGAGCCCACTTGGAAAACTGATGTTACAGACGAAGTAAATGTAAGAGAAAAAGAATGTATTCATAAGCCACTTAGAATGTATTGTCTGTCATAGTATTTAAACAGCAACAGAATCCTTTCTAAACTTAGGTAAAGTGTAAATAATAAATAAATCTATTAATAAATAGTATCCTATAACAAAAAAGGAAAGGTAAATTTCATGTGAAAGGATTTCATGAGGTGAAAAAAACACATGGTGTCTATCATAGATAAAGGCCTTCTGATGAGGAAAAACCATTGTTGGAATGCAATTGCTATTTTGGCTTTGTAATCCCTTATTCCCCATCACCTCGATACCAAAGAGAAAGTTCCTGAAGAAATAACAAGGAATAGAATACTCTAGGTAATTTTATTTGGCAAATCAAATATCTTTATTACTGATAAAGATTGTGGCTTTTATTTGAAGGTAATTGGATTTCCAAATACAAAAGAAAAAAGAAGAATTAGGCTAAACTTACCCCCTAAACCCAGCAGTACGAGTTCAGACTAGAGCTAGCTTCTGTTCATGAGCTCTGTCCCTAAAATGCTTTCAAACCTAGAGGAGAACATATTTTCCACAGGCAGCTCACTCCAAGAGAAAGGGGAGAGATTATATCAATCTTCCTTCTCTGAGGAGGAAAGAGTGAGGTGGGTGAGAGAGGCCAATAGTGATAGATTAAGTCTCCCACTGGAAGAGGTAAAGGATAAATTTGGGAAGAAATTCTGAAAGACCCATGTGGGGCCTGAGGTACAAATTCTAATGAAGCCATGAAAAGTGGGAAAGAGTGGAGCAGAGCATAGGATTTATACACAGCGCATAGAGGGAACATTGAGGTGTCTCTTGTCATTTCTGATGAGATTTTTCTCTAAGCATTAAACTATAAGATCAATAGGCAATTGGTCAAATAAAGCTATTCAGTTGGCCTTAATTGAACAGAATATCTCCCAAGAAAAGGTTTGAATGAAGAAAAGAGGTGCCATTCGCATAGGGTTAGTCATTGTTGAAAAGAGATTTTTGAAGAGTGACAGAAACAAATGCTGACAAATCCCATACAGGAACAGCTAGTGAGTGTGTAGTTGGCTTTGGCTCACAGATTTTTATATGGACAGGTATAACTGCAACTGCAAAACTGAAAGTATCAGGTTATTATTGCCTGATGCAACTAAATATTCTAATCTTCCACCTAATTTTCCTTATTCTAAATGCATAATCAGCAAGCTGCATTTCAATTATTATTAAAGTTCACCTTTGGAAATACTATGAAAAACAGAATGCAGTGATCACACTAACAAAACCATACTGATCCTTTTCCAAATGTTGTATTTCACGTTGCACATTAAGTAATTGATTATCTTTTCCATTTAATATTCACTCCCTTATGAAGTTGGCTAGGGTGTTAGCCAGCCCCCCCTCAAAGGTCCCTGGGGACCCTTACCTCCTGGCATCTCTGGCCTTGTGTAGACCCTCTCATCTTGACACAGTGCTAGACTGAGCAACAGGTAGAATACAGTGCAAATAACAGTATATGGCTTTCAATGCTAGGTCTTAGAAGGCATTGCAGCTTCCATCTTGGTTTTTTGGATCTCTCTCTCTGGGGAAAGCTAGCCACCTGCTGTCAGAACACTCAAGCAGTACCACTGAGAGATGGGCATGGAAATTAAAAGAGGACCCCAGCCAACAGCCAGCACCAACTTCCCAGTCATACGTATGAGCCACATTGGAAATGGATCTTCCAACTCCATTCCAACCTTAAGATGGCTATAGCATCAGTTGACATTAGACTGCAATCTCACAAGAGACTCCAAGCCAGAATCTCTCAGCTGAGCCATTCTTAAGTTTCACAGGAACCATGAGAAATAATAAATGATTATTATTGTATTAAGCCATTGAATTATAGAATGACTTCAAATGCAGCATTAGGTAACTAACATGGTTGATATATTGTCTTCTGATATGAATCCCTCGTAGTTACAGCTAGCTATCACTTACCAGCTATTTTTAAATGGTATTAACTCTATATAGAAAATATTCTAAGCTGTTAGAGATATATAGATATAGAATTTAGTTTATTTACTCCTAATAACAAGCCTATTATCCTCATTTTAAAAATATGGAATCTGGAAAACAGAGTAATTTGGAAAAGGTCACACAGCTAGAAAATATCAGAACGGAATTCAAACTCAAAGAAGCCTGGATGAGAGTATATGTTCTTAACCACTAAACTATAGCACCTCTCTGTCTGCAAAAATGAAGAAAGAAGTCAAAAGTTTCTGAGCCTCCCATACAGTGGAGAACTCACTATGCTGCAAGCTCCCTTTCTACTATCTTTGTACTTGGCTAGCTGAGCTTGCCAGCAATACCCAGACCATCCTCAAAATGCACAGAAATTGTGATGTGCCAGGACTGACAGAGAAGGTACACAGTGGAGGGAGAGAACTAATTATTCCTAATTATACCAGACAGCTGCAGGGATATGAACAAGAAGGATAGGAAAGGTGGTGACAAACTTATTCTTCACAGTGTTGCAATGTGTTCTTGACACATGAAAGAGAATGTTATTGTACTGACTTTTATTATCTCCAATTTCTAACCTCATGATTCCTACACACTTGGTCACTCAGTGCTTCAGCAAGAGATTGGCTTCTTGAAATGGGTGGTTAATCCTTTCAAGCTTTGTATTTTGCATCCCATTTATAGACCTGGCATACAGCTCTCTGACAGCCATAATCCAGGAAACAAAGAGAAAACCTTGATTTAATTATTTGGTAATGTTCTCAGGCATAGTTGGCTATTTTGACAAAAATAGAACCTTTGTCAAATTAGCAAACTGTGAAAAGAACTGTCATATTAACCACTTACTGTTTTCTAAACATCTTTTTTGATGTCATGTGAAATGTGCAAATACAATTTCTGCCAAAACAGAAAAAGTAAAGGATTCATTAAAGAAAACCAATATTGGAATTTATAATTAAATGTGGGCATGTTCCCTATGATAACTGAAATTCCATCTCTGTCCATTTAATCATAAGAACAAATAATGTACATAACTTATAATGTTATTTTAATCTGTAAAATAAGCTATCTTTGAAAGGCCAATATGATTGTGAAGTCTGTAGGCCTAGATTAAAAGTCCAATTCTGTCACTTATTAATTTGTGTTAAAGACTATGTGTAGATATGATTGTTCACAATTTTTTACTTCCCTACTGTAAGAGGATTACATTCTCTGGAGTTGCAGTGCCTGCTGTGGGAGAAGGATGAACCTCTGCCTGTTGATGTTGGGCTTGGCCATGTGACTTTCCTTGACCAGTGGAATGTGAGTAGATATTCCATTGGCAGAAGATTTAAAAGTCATTATGTTTCACGAGGTAACTTGCTCTTTCTCCTCTGAAATGAGAATTTCATGTTCCAAATAGGGGCTGCTCCTTCACACCGAGTCTTTGAATAAGTCATTGACTCATACCCATAAGCATATAATGTGAGGAAGAAAATATTTCTTATTGTAAATCACTGAGATTTGAGATTTTAAAAAATGTTTTTAATGCACAAAGAAGCTAAGAATTATACAGTCTTATTTTCTTATCTAACACCTATGAAGAATATTTTTACCCTTATAGCATCACTTTGAGCAATAAATACATTTTTAGGAAATAGTAGATTATGTACCTAAATTTTTTTTATATAGCCTTCAGGGGAAATATAATAACTCAAGTAAAGAGTCATCATTTTATTTAACATGATATTGGTATGTTTTCGAAAGATAGCTTGAGCTTAGAGAAGTAAATTCTAATTCTGGTCATGCCACTAAATCCTCTCATTGACCCTCTAGGTGGTGCCTCAGTTGTCAAATTTATGAGATGGAGTCAATAATAGCAATCCTACCTTCCCATCAGTATTGGTAAACAGTTTCAGTGAGACGGCAGATGAACTTCTGTGAACAGCTCTTGATATAGAGGAGAAAGCATGTACCTAGGCAATGGTCTTCTTAAGTTTGAGTTCTGATTCAGGTTTTTACCAGTGACATGAAAATAAGTACATTGCAGCATCGATGAGTCAATTTCTTTGCCTTAACCCAGGGTTTTTGTAAGATTCAAGTGAGATGATATGATTGATCGTATAAATGTGATTAATTGCTCTTATCACCAACACAGTACTCCATTTGTAGTGCCTTAAAGAATATGTATATATATTTTTAATAATATCAGGTTACATGATAGAGTAAAAAGGGAAGAGCACTGCTTTTAAAACTGAATCCAACCCATTTTTTTTGCTACTTTTAGTTACATGGCTTTGGAATGTTTCTAACAATTGTTGTATATCAGGTTTACCATCTACGAATTGAGGATAGGGCTGTTTGTTTTCATAAATAAATAATTTAATGTATTTAAGTGCTTGGGATCTAGTGGCACTCCTGACTTTATCAATATAACACCACTGTGCTAGGATCACATGTTCGATGACACAGTGTGTCCTAAGTACAAAGGAGAACCAAGCAGATAAAATATTAATCAGAATTCAGTACAGTATACAATATTCCTAAAGGAATACTTGCCTTTATATCTCAATTTCTATGTATTCAACATAATTTTAATTTATATGATTTCATCTTCCTATTCAGAAGAATAGGAATGAAATAACAAATGAAATACAGATTACCTTTGAAACAATTCATTAAACAAATGGAAAACATCTTTGCCAAAATAAGATATATCAGTGGACAATATAGAAAGTAGTATGCAGATTAAATTCTTATAATAATGATAATATGTCTATTAGTCAACCAATACTCACCTACATGTGGGATACTGAACTGTGTGCTCTCATATCATTCAAGTAGTTATCTCATTAATACAAGCTGTGAAAAAGTTCTAACTTACACATTTGACTCCATATCATTAAAAACATCAAAAACGCATGAGTGAATGGGGGCTCTTAGTCCTTGGAAGCAGAAAGTTACTCTCAAATTAGTTTTTGCCACTTATTACTTAGGTTAATGTAGTAAAAGTGATTATATGAAAGTCAGTTATAATTCATATGGATTTTTTTGAAAACACAATTTTAGAATAACATGTAATTCAGCAATGAACACAAAAAAACAAACAAGAAAGATTTACTTGTTTATACATGAGTATTTAATTTAAGGAAGAAAACATGAAGCTTGTCATTAAATACTATGAGGAAGAGTTTGGAGAAATATAAATGAGAAACAATATAAAAGGAAAATGATATAAAGTTATATGCCTGATATATATTTTATATATATATATATGTGTGTGTATATATATATATATATATATTAGGATAGGTGCAGAAGCAAATTGATATCTTTTCCAATGAATTAAAAGTAATATGAATAACTAATCCTTCAATATGTAGGGACAGTTGATTTAAAGTGATTCTATTGCACTTTGCAAACTTAGTTATAGTAAAAGAAGGGAGAAGAAGGAGGAAGCCAGGGCTTTCCAAAGAGTCCCTAAGTTTTGATTCTTGCTTGAGGTTTTGCAGTTTCAATGTACAGAGAATTCTCTCTATTGAGAGTCTGAAGACAAAAAAGTATAACTGTTCCCTCAAACTGTCAAAGTGCTTTTCAACATACTTAACATCATTATTATATCAAAATAATAAATATCTTTAATGTTTATACTATATTAAAGAGAACACTTGAAAGCACCTGATATATATTTGTTACCAAAACGCATTTTTTCTTTTTTTAAACGAAGTCCAGAAAATGATATAACATGAATCTACATAGTCAACAACAATTGAAAATTGGTAAAATTTTATCAGATGTGAAAATTGATAACATTTTATCAGATGTGCTTCTTTTAAAATATAATAAATGAAATAAAAATTTCAGATAAAGTTTAAGTATTCATTGTTACTCATCCCCAAGTATTTTAAAAACTGAGAAAAAAATAATTCGAAGGATTAAAGTTGGTACATATTCCCAATCAGACATTTAAATTGATTTAGAATTAATATTGCTAACATCCTAATATCATCTTTTTTTTGTTTTTTTTGAATTTTATTTTATTTAGATTTTTATACAGCAGGTTCTTATTAGTCATCCATTTTATACACATCAGTGTATACATGTCAATCCCAATCTCACAATTCATCACACCCCCACCCCCACCCCCCGCTGCTTTCCCCCCTTGGTGTCCATACGTTTGTTCTCTACATCTGTGTCTCTATTTCTGCCCTGCACACTGGTTCATCTGTACCATTTTTTCTAGGTTCCACATATATGCATTAGTATACGATATTTGTTTTTCTCTTTCTGACTTAATTCACTCTGTATGACAATCTCTAGATTCATCCACGTCTCTACAAATGACCCAATTTCATTCCTTTTTATGGTTGAGTAATATTCCATTGTATATATGTACCACTTCTTCTTTATTCATTCGTCTGTCAAAGGGCATTTAAGTGGCTTCCGTGACCTGGCTATTGTAAATAGTGCAGCAATGAATATTAGGGTGCCTGTGTCTTTTTGAATTATGGTTTTCTCTGGGTATATGCCCAGTAGTGGGATTGCTGGGTCATATGGTAATTCTATTTTTAGATCTTTAAGGAACCTCCATAATGTTCTCCATAGTGGCTGTATCAATTTACATTCCCACCAACAGTGCAAGAAGGTTCCCTTTTCTCAACACCCTCTCCAGGATTTGTTGTTTGTAGATTTTCTGATGATGCCCATCCTAACTGGTGTGAGGTGATACCTCATTGTAGTTTTGATTTGCATTTCTCTAATAATTAGTGATGTTGAGCAGCTTTTTATGTGCTTCTTAGCTGTCTGTATGTCCTCTTTGGAGAAATGTCTATTTAGGTCTTCTGCCCATTTTTGGATTGGGTTGTTTTTTTTTTTTTTTAATATTGAGCTGCGTGAGCTGTTTATATATTTTGGAGATTAATCCTTTGTCTGTTGATTCATTTGCAAATATTTTTTCCCATTCTGAAGGTTGTCTTTTCGTCTTGTTGGTAGTTTCCTTTGTTTTGCAAAAGCTTTAAAGTTTCATTAGGTCCCATTTGTTTATTTTTGTTTTTATTTCCATTACTCTGGAGGTGGATCAAAAAAGATCTTGCTGTGATTTATGTCAAAGAGTGTTCTTCCTGTGTTTTCCTCTAAGGGTTTTATAGTGTCCAGTCTTACATTTAGGTTTCTAAACCATTTTGAGTTTCTTTTTGTGTATGGTGTTAGGGAATGTTCTAATTTCATTTTTTACATGTAGCTGTCCAGTTTTCCCAGCACCACTTATTGAAGAGACTGTCTTTTCTACAGTGTATATCCTTGTCTCCTTTGTCATAGATTAGTTGACCATAGGTGCATGGGCTTATCTCTAGGCTTTCTATCCTGTTCCATTGATCTATATTTCTGTTTTTGTGCCAGTACCATATTGTCGTGTCTGTTGTAAATTCTCCTTTTTCATTTCTTATTTTATTGATTTGGGTCCTCTCCCTTTTTTTCTTGATGAATCTGGCTAATGGTTTATCAATTTTGTTTATCTTCTCAAAGAACCAGCTTTTAGTTTTATTGATCTTTGCTATTGTTTTCTTTTTTTCTGTTTCATTTATTTCTGCTCTGATCTTTATGATTTATTTCCTTCTGCTAACTTTGGGTTTTGTTTGTTCTTCTTTCTCTAGTTCCTTTAGGTGTAAGGTTAGATTGTTTATTTGAGATTTTTCTTGTTTCTTGAGGTAGGATTGTATAGCTATAAACTTCCCTCTTAGAACTGCTTTTGCTGCACCCCATAGGTTTTGGATCGTCGTGTTTTCATTGTCATTTGTCTGTAGGTATTTTTTGATTTCCTCTTTGATTTCTTCAGTGAGCTCTTGGTTATTTAGTAACGTATTGTTTAGCCTCCATGTGTTTGTGTTTTTTATGTTTTTTTTCCCTGTAAGTGATTTCTAATCTCATAGCATTGTGGTCAGAAAAGATGCTTGATATGAGTTCAATTTTCTTAAATTTACTGAGGCTTGATTTGTGACCCAAGATGTGATCTATCCTGGAGAATGTTCCGTGCGCACTTGAGAAGAAAATGTAATCTGCTGTTTTTGGATGGAATGTCCTATAAGTACCAATTAAATCTACCTGGTCTATTGTGTCATTTCAAGCTTTTGTTTCCTTATTAATTTTCTGTTTTTATGATCTGTCCACTGGTGTAAGTGAGGTGTTAAGGTCCCCCACTATTATTGTGTTACTGTCGATTTCCTCTTTTATGGCTGTTAGCAGTTGCCTTATGTATTGTGGTGCTCCTATGTTGGGTGCATATATATTTATAATTGTTATATCTTCTTCTTAGATTGATCCCTTGATCATTATGTAATGTCCTTCCTTGTCTCTTGTAACATTCTTTATTTTAAAGTCTATTTTATCTGATATGAGTATTGCTACTCCAACTTTCTTTTGATTTCCATTTGCATGGAATATCTTTTTCCACCCCCTCACTTTCAGTCTGTATGTGTCCCTAGGTCTGAAGTGGGTCTCTTGTAGACAGCATATATATGGGTCTTGTTTTTGTATCCATTCAGCAAACCTGTGTATTTTGGTTGGAGCATTTAATCCATTTACATATAAGGTAATTATCGATATGTATGTTCCTATTACCATCTTCTTAATTGTTTTGGGTTTGTTTTTGTAGGTCCTTTTCTTCTCTTGTGTTTCCCACTTAGAGAAGTTCCTTTAGCATTTGTTGTAGAGCTGGTTTGGTGGTGCTGAATTCTCTTAGCTTTTGCTTGTGTGTAAAGCTTTTGATTTCTCTATTGAATCTGAATGAGATCCTTGCTGGGTAGAGTAATCTTGGTTGTAGGTTCTTCCCTTTCATCATTTTAAGTATATCATAGCACTCCCTTCTGGCTTGAAGAGTTTCTGCTGAGAAATCAGCTGTTAACCTTATGGGAGTTCCCGTCTATGTTATTTGTCATTTTTCCCTTGCTGCTTTCAATAATTTTTCTTTGTCTTAATTTTTGCAAATTTGATTACTGTGTGTCTTGGCGTGTTTCTCCTTGGGTTTATCCTGTATGGGAATCTCTGCACTTCCTGAACTTGGGTGGCTATTTCCTTTCCCATGTTAGGGAAGTTTTCGACTATAACCTCTTCAAATATTTTCTCAGGTCCTTTCTCTCTCTCTTCTCCTTCTGGGACCCCTATGATGCGAATGTTGTTGCGTTTAATGTTATCCCAGAGGTCTCTTAGGCTGTCTTCATTTCTTTTCATTCTTTTTTCTTTATTCTGTTGTGCAGCAGTTAATTCCATCATTCTGTCTTCCAGGTCACTTATCCGTTCTTCTGCCTCAGTTATTCTGCTATTGATTCCTTCTAGTGTAGTTTTCATTTCAGTTATTGTATTGTTCATCTCTGTTTGTTTGTTCTTTAATTCTTCTAGGTCTTTGTTAAACATTTCTTGCATCTTCTCGATCTTTGCCTCCATTCTCTTTCCGAGGTCCTGGATCATCTTCACTATCATTATTCTGAATTCTTTTTCTGGAAGGTTGCCTATCTCCACTTCATTTAGTTGTTTTTCTGGGGTTCTATCTTGTTCCTTCATCTGGTACATAGCCCTCTGCCTTTCATCTTGTCTGTCTTTCTGTGAATGTGTTTTTTGTTCCACAGTTTGCAGGATTGTAGTTCTTCTTGCTTCTGCTGTCTGTCCTTTGGTGGATGAGGCTATCTAAGAGGCTTGTGCAAGTTTCCTGATGGGAGGGACTGATGGTGGGTAGAGCTGGTTGTTGCTCTGGTGGGCAGAGCTCAGTAAAACTTTAATCCACTTGTCTGCTGATGGGTGGGGCTGGTTTCTCTCCCTGTTGGTTGTTTGGCCTGAGGCGACCCAACACTGGAGCCTACCTGGGCTCATTGGTGGGACTAATGGCCGACTCTGGGAGGGCTCATGCCAAGGAGAACTTCCCAGAACTTCTGCTGCCTGTGCCCTTGTCCTCACTGTGACACACAGCCACCCCCTGCCTCTGCAGGAGACCCTCCAACACTAGCAGGTAGGTCTGGTTCAGTCTCCTATGGGGTCACTCCTCCTTCCCCTGGATCCCGATGAGCACACTGCTTTGTGTGTGCCTTCCAAGAGTGGAGTCTCTGTTTCCCCCAGTCCTGTCAAAGTCCTGCAATCAAATCCCAATAGCCTTCAAAGTCTGATTCTCTAGGAATTCCTCCTCCCATTGCTGGACCCCCAGATTGGGAAGCCTGATGTGGAGCTCAGAACCTTCACTCCAATGAGTGGACTTCTGTGGTATAAGTGTTCTCCAGTTTGTGAGTCACCCACCCAGCAGTTATGGGATTTGATTTTATTGTGATTGCGCCCCTCCTACCATCTCATTGTGGCTTCTACTTTGTCTTTGGATGTTGGGTATCTTTTTTGGTGAGTTCCAGTGTCTTCCTGTTGATGATTCTTCAGCAGTTAGTTGTGATTCTGGTGTTCTTGCAAGACAGAGTGAGAGCATGTCCTTCTACTCCGCTATCTTTCCTAATATCATCTTGAAGATGTTTCATATGTCAATCTTTATGTTCATGAAAATTGTACATATATTAAGTATAGAAAGCTTACAAAAATAAACACGTGCTTAACATTTCCAGGCTTCTAATGTCTTTATTTATTCATCCACCTCTAATGACCCTCATCAAACCTGAAAATCAAACTAGACCTGTATCCAGGTGATTTGTATTATTTTTCCCCCATTACAGAGCTTTAATTCTCTAGTGGATTTCAATAAGAGATTTTTTTGGCATAGAAAGGAAGCACCTGTTGATTTGAGTGATTCCATTAGCACTAGCAAAGCAAAAATATTCTGTAGGAAATTATGGACCTAGTATCAGAATAAAACCAATAATTTTATCATCTTATTCCTAATTGTAATTGGCAACTTTATCCAATGTTTAGCTGTAGGGAGAGAAGATCAGTGTTCATAATGATTTCCAAATGCTATTTGAAATATTATGGAATTTTGAGTAATTTCTACTCAGTTTGAATTATGTAAATTTGCAATAAAATTAATTGACTATTTTAGATCATGTACACATTGTCAATACAACTGATTAAAAAGTAAAAATTCAGATAACAAAACCTGTGTTTATCAACAGCAATCATTAAGAAAAAACCAATTTAATAATTGCTCTTTCTTTAAATTTACTTTTTTGTTGCCATGTTACCGCAAACTTCAGATATAAAAAGTATGTACTTGGCATAAGTTTAAAACTGCAGTATTTTGTACTCTTTAACACTGTTCTCCACCCCATCTCTCACATACATACATACACATCCATTAGGCACTCTTGAAAAATCTGTGGGCCTCTAAAAGTTGCAAAGTTCAGTTAAGTGATAATCATTCCTATTTTCAAAGAAATATACTTTTATTTGACCAAAGATAGTGTGTTGTTCTTTTTTACTGCTGTTTTATCAAAAGTGGATACAGATAAGCTTCAGTATATATCTGATGAGCAGTGTACCCCTGGCAGCCAATTAGGAATTTCTTCTTCACTTATCCATAAATCCATTCATATATTCAATAAGTATATATTAAGTATCCAAGAGAAAAATGTACTGCATACTGAAGTATTTAATGAAACATAAGGCCATTCACAGCTTCAGCAAATCCAATGAATATTATAAGGACTTTTTATTTCTAAAATGTTGGGTGGATAGGAACAGCAATTTGAACAACATATAGTTCTTACTCTTAAATGGTTTACAATCTAGTGTTGACGTAGTTGTGTGGAAATAAAAGCCAGGACAAGGAGTAAGACAGGTCAATAATAAGCCTAACTGGAGAAATGTGTGTAACACTAAAGAAAATGTTAAAAAATAAATACAATAGCACAGAAAGAGGCAAGAGTATTTTTTTCTTTGATTTGATGATCACTATTATACTTTTAAAAGATCATGGAGACAGCAGTATGTAAGATAAATTAGAAGTGGGGAAGAAATCAGCAGAGGAGGATAAGTATAGGTAAGAGGTAGAAAGAGTATGAATTATGGCATTGAGAGTAGAAGCTGATGAAATTCTGCTGATATATGCACTGTCATGAGTTTTTATGGGCACACGGGCGTGTATGCTCTCTGCTCCTCAGGAGTATGGCTTAGCAGAGTGATTACTGGCTCTAACAGATGTGAGTTCAAATCTCAACTCCTTCCCTCATTGGCTGTATGACCTTGACAAGTGTTTGCCATCCTTTTGGCTCTTATTCCTCTTACACAATCTCTAATTCAGAGGGATGTTATAATAATTAAATAACACAAGGCACAAAAGTGTTAGATTCAGTCTGTCAGGTAGTAAGTATTCAAAAAGTCTTTAAAAAAAACAGCTTCAAAATCAAGAAAAAAGAATACAAATAGTTACTGATATGATTATTGTATCATTCTAGTATTGTCTTACTGTGTTTACTGAATAGATGAAGTAGGAAAGATTTTGAACTCTTCTCATTATCAAAACAATAAAAATGCTTCTAAAATAAGGCTTCGCATGAATCTAATTAGATATAACATCCTCTTTCTGTAAAAATATCTTGCTTAAAATTGCTATCTACCATAAATTTATATTCCCTGGGAGTTATGTGAGCAAGATCTCCAATGACAACCTAATGACTAAAATCCCGAGCTCAGTCATTCTGCTTGCAATATCTCTGTGGCATTGGGCACAATTCAGCTTTCTCTTCTGAAGCCTCATTCACAGTTAGTTCTCAGGAGACTTTATTAGTTCATTTCCTGCCTCCTTGATCATCCTTTTTCTGTCTCCTTTGATGAGGTTTCTTCTCCTCTCCTGCCTTCAGGCAGAACTGTCTTCAGTTTTTTTCTTTACACTTTCTTTGTCTCTTTCCCTCTCTCTCTCTCTTTCCCACTTCCCTTCCTCTCTCTCAGATAGACCTTGGCAAGTAGTTTGTCATCTTTCTGCCTCTTATTTCTCTTAGCTGTCTCCAATTCAGAGGAATTTGAAAAAGAGAAAAAAAAAATATATATATATATTTATATTAGAAAACTAGATTATATTTATATATGATCTATTGTATATTACATATATTTATAATCTTAGAAAACTCATTTCCTCCCATAAATTAAATAATCATGCCTTTTGATAATGATTTCCAAATCTTATCCCCAGTTCTTATTTTTCCCCCAGTACCTGTGTCTCATTTTTCAATGCCTATTAGACTTTACCATCTGAAGGTCCTTCCTATCGGCACCTCAAATTTAACATGCCTAAAAGATAATGTATTGCCCTCCTCTGAAACAAAGTTTCTCTTGAATCTCTTTTGATTTATTGTTCCACCTTTTTCTACGCTAAAAATTCCAAAATTATATTCACCACCCATTTTTAATGTTTTCAGATCATATCACATAGACACTTCATTCCTACTGCTTGTACCTGAATATTGTCTGAGTTGAATGAGTGTTCTGTCTCTAGACTGTCTGTAAAATCATATTTGGTCAGGAATTCTTTTTCATGCCTACCTCAATGTCAATGCTCTCTTTGAGGCTTTTGATAAATATCCTGGTCACCCATAAAATGTAAAATTGGGAATAGACTAAATATAGTATTCTGCCTTGCCTTTATTTTATTTTTAAAGGAAAATGGTTCTCTAAGGGTAGGGGTGGTTGTGAAAACAACCTTGCTGATGGAGAGAGTTTACTTGATCTGATGCAGAAGATGTAAAATATAGCAGTTTTCAGTGAGTGATCTTAGTGGGAAGAAAATTGGGAAGGACAAACTGTTAAAGAGAAATCCTGGGTATGAGAAAGCCATAGAGGGTTTTGATACTCTCTCCATATGTCCCGGGACCTAGTGTGAGGCTACATGCATCCCAAGGAATACCAAAGAGGGTCCATTATTTCCATGCATTCCTGATTGACCAGGAAACTGCACATGTGTGCAGAGGGAACACTGGAGGGGATAGCAGAAAATCAAAGCCAAGGTAGATTCAAAAAATGCCTGAACTTGGAAATGTGCTCTCAACCTATGCTAAGATCTATTGGTAAAAGAAGAAAGCCTTCCATTTTTAAGGTGTTTGAAGACAACATATGATTATGTACTGGGTGATCACTAAGCTGTGCAGAGACAGTAATGATCTGTAGGAAACTAAGCAAAATAGATTAAAATAATACAAAAATATTGAGCAAATATGTCAGTAAATACCAGCTAAAAGAGATAATCAAAGAGTACCTGTCACAATTCAGATTTACTATAGCTGCTTTCACCCTGGTTCTAGATACTTTCAGCAGAGGTCTGCTTGCTCCTTTAGAACAGTACTGTCTTGCAGCATGACTTTTTTATTATGTTGATTTAATTTAATTTTTAAGTAAAAATTGCATGTATTTAAGATGTACTACATGGTAAATTAACATACGTACATATAGCGAAATGATTACTACAAACTAATTAACATATCTTCTACTCACAGTTAACCGCTTGTGTGTGTGTGTGTGTGTGTGTGTGTGTGATGAGAGCACTTAAAATCTACTCTTTTAGCAAATTTCCAGTATTCAGTACAGTATTATTAACTACAGTCATCATGTTGTATATCAGAAGGACTTTTCAGATCATCTAAACTAGGAGGAAACTGTCTTTCTCAGTATAGAAGAAGGAAAGTGAGATTTACATGTTCATAAAACTTGAAAACAATATTGCTTTCAGTACTCTATGAATTCAGAACCAAATATTTTGGTTAGTTCCAACAAAATTAGCTGATACTGATGGTACCTTATGGCAGCATGTTAGATTGGTTCAAGGCATTACCAGGAACTTCCAACTTAGATGGTTAAGGGTGAGTCTCCTGAATTCAAATATTCACACCCCACCTATTTGCATTTCTGCCTCCCAACCAGCCCTGTTTTACTGCTTATGAGCCAGGAGGCATCCCAAATTTTTCATATTCTAAATTATATTCTAATATCTAAGATGAACTCCTAATTTATCTATTGTCAAATATTTTGCCTCATAATGAACGCAGAGAACCTATTACCCAAGTTCTCAAATCCACTTTGGCCTAATAGTGCTTGTAAATAATGCATTTGCATAATGAGCAATATTTATAAAAGCCAGTTACCGCTAATATGGATGACCTTTTGGCACCAAATAAGCTAATAACCTTTGAAATGTAGACTAGATTACATAGTGCTAAAACAAAACTTAGGTATAATAGAAACTAGGCCCCCTTAAGGATGAAGGTTATTTTCTATTTTGGCTGTACTTTTAAAGGTCTATTAATTAGATATGAGATTTGAATTAAAAATCAATGCCAGCTCATTTTCCAATAGAAAATGTTAAAAAGAAATGCAAGAGCTTTCTTTTTACAAAATAATTTGTAATGAAACAGAATTAACTTTAACATTAAATACCATGATTCAGGCATTTTCAAAATATTCTTTTGCTAAAGGTCATATACATTTTATATCTATAGCCAGCTATAAGATTTTGAGGTTTTTATCGATTCATTAATAATAATGATTAATCAGGTTGAAATTTTACTTATCTTTTAAGAAGGCCAAAATATAGTGTCACCAAATATTTAATCCACTGTTTTCATGTGCTATAAAACTAATCTATTTCATCTAATGCTAGTAGAACAATAGTTCATTTTATTAAGGCACTTTCATTTCTGTGTACTGCATTTTAAATGGTTTATTTACTATTATATATGATCTACTATTGCAGTCTTGCCATGATGCAATAGTGTAATAGAACTACAGAACCGCTGTGTATTTTAGCAGTAAAGTATTAATGCAACGTGTACTGAAATCTGATTTTGGCTTTGCTAGCTGTATTCTATTCTACTTGAATTAGGAATCAAAATTTGATTATCCAAAAACATTCAGTTACATATCTAATAATTTTCAGCATTGATAACATTACCACAGATTTGCTTTCTCCTTTAAAATCTAACCATAGTGAAATTGCCTAAGTAAAGTTAGTTATTTTGAGAAATCCACCCACTAAGGTTTTCTGCTTTATCTTCACCTCTTTGTGACCCTGTATACAAGTGACCAGAACTTTCACAATTATTCAGTGATTCCTCAGGCCCACCCCCTGACATGGCAGAACATGCTGCTATTTCATCCCCTATTCATCGTCCTGTTATGTAACTTTTCAAAATTTTCTCCTTAGAAAAGTCACATATATAAAATTTTCTCAACACAATTTTGATAACAGTCACCTAATATGGCAAATTAATTGCAATAATTCAATTTTTAAATATATAACTATCTGCAAGCCTACTGGGAAATACCTAGATGATTTGGAATTTTACCTTCTCAAGAGGCATGAAGTCTAGTGGTAGAGACACAAATATATAAGGCAAAATATAGTGTTTTCAGCATCAAAGTTGATGATGGTGATGATGATGTTAGGCTTTATTTATTGATTCCTGACTTAGTGACAATCACTGCTCAAATATTTTCACATGGGAACAGGTATAAAAATAATTTTTATCTGAGTCATCTGGAAAGTTATCATGAATAAATTATCATTTACTCTGTATTCTGAAGAAAGACTAAGATTTTCACAATTAGAAATGACATGTGAAAGATTTCAGAGTAAGTTAGAATAAGTCCAAGAAGGTTACTTGAAAACAACCATTAATAAAATAACAAACTTCTGATAAGATTATAATATGTCTACATTGGAAAATAAGTCCCAGAAATAAGTTCAGTACTGTTCCGGACCTTGACACACGAGAATGTGTACTCAAGGAGAGCTAGTTGAGTCCATGGAGAGAAAGAGAAACTTATCTTAAAACAATTGCTACTATAAGCATATAATATTAGTGAAAAGGCTGTTTCATAAACTAGCATGATAACCATGACACAGTCAATCTTATGAGGAAGGAAGACAAAGTATGACAACTAATATCCCACATTTGCATATAGCTATGTTTGTACTTAATGATCCACGTTTTCAGTTTTAAAGGTATAGTTTAAATATTGTCATGGGCACACTCCCTCACCACGAGTGATAGGAACCTTTGGAAGATAATTATTAAAAGTGAAAAACTGGGGGCAAGACATGGTGTCAGGACAATAATTGTTCAGGTAAACAGGCTTTTTCAATAGTTTTAAAATAGCGTCAGATAGTTGTCTTCCTTGTAATACATGTATGTATAGCATCAAAACTATTCCTTTTGTAGATTGTTCTCCACAGACTGACTTTTTAGCAAGGCTTTGTTTTTATTGTTAAAAAAAAAAAAAACTCTGTAGAATGTGCTGAAAATATATACAACTATCTAAATTAAATATAATAAGTGATGATATTAGTAATTTTATTTTCACCCCTAACCTTTCTTTTTTGCTCATTTCTCAATTTTGTAACTTTTCAGATTGCTTTCCCAACTTTTGAGGTCAGTAGGCTGAAATGCTGCAGAGATAGCTAACTTATAACTCAAAGCCTGAAGACTATATCATACTCTCAGCGGGATCAAGCATCTTTAAAGACCCTGCTGAAGGGAAAAGGGGGAAAATGGGTCAAAATTTTGTGTTTGTGCTATTTTCAGTGAAAACATCTCTATTATCTAAGACCTCTGAAACCAGTTAGTTATCAATTCAATGAGAGTCGCAAAAGCAACACTTAAGGGTCATCCCACAACAAAGGAAGCTTTATGAATTGGTGTTAGTGAACACGCATAGCTAGTATGACATTAGGCTCTAAACACCATACTCTGTGCTGCAAACCCCTCCCTAATCTCCTTGTAGCTATCCTCATGATTTACAGCCTCCTCCTACATGTATCAGCACACAAAGTCTTTTCTCTATACCTTTAAAAAAAAAATTTATTGAACTATAACACATATAGAAAACTTATAAGTAAACTTAGAATTGCAGCTTATAGGTAAATTGCTCCAACTGTTTTCAAAAACTAAATACTCTCTTGCAACAACATCTAAATAAGGAACAGATTAGTCCAATATTCCAGGAAAGGAAAGAATAAGAACACGTTGAAAAGAAAACATTCTCCAATCTTGTTTCTAAGAGTGATAACAGTGAGATTTTAGGATTTGTTAGCTACCTTTTTTTTTTCCCCAATTAGTTCAGAAATTGGGCTAGAAAGATTCTATTATTTTAGGCCCCTCAGATTCTAATCTGCCTGTAGAAAGCTTCACAGATGCATCTGATTTCCAACCTCTCTTGGAACTAGAGTATATGCATAACTGATGAAACCTGAATGAACTCTGTGGATTGTATTACAGGGGAACAAAACTTGCCACCCCAAAATGTCTCTTTGGGATGCAGATTAATTCAAGCTGAAAACAATGAAGCCTGAAACACTCAGGGGAAAACTTTGACCTTCCCCATAACTGCCTAAAGAATTTAGATAGAGGGCCTGTTCCCAGAATAAAGCTATCACCAGATATCTGCAATGAATATGGGCTGGATATGGTTAGGGGAACTGTTAGAGATCAGAGTCCATTCTGTGTCCCATTGTCTCTATATGGTCCAGCAAACATTTATTTACCCAACATTTGTTTTTCTATCTCTATATCAATTGCTTCCCTACCCTTTGAAGTCCCAAACCATTATCCCCAAACATCCTCTTTTGTCTTTAGCTGAATATGGTATAGTGAGAGTTTCAGCTATTTTGGTGAGTTACTCAGTTTTCCTGTGCCTCTCCCATGTGTACATGTTATTAAACTTATGTTTGACTTTCTCCTGTTAATCTGTCTCATGTGAATTTAATTCTTAAGGCAGCCAGAAGAACTCAGAAGAGTAGAGGAAAATTTCTTTCTCCCCAATAGTACCAGTGTCAATTTCCTGGTATTGATATTATACTATGAGGAAAGTGTGCATGAGACTTCCCAGTCTCATTATTTTGCAACTTCCTATGAGTCTACAATTATTTCAAAATAAAAAGTAAAAACAATAATTCCAAATTTATAAATGTTATTTTAATGAAACTGTTCTAGATTGGTTATTGCCTGAACATGAAAATGCTAATAATATTTAAATTACTAATAACAGATAATAGTTATCAATACTATGTTTACTACGTGCTAAATATTATGCTAAGAGTCCTCCACAGGGGATTTTATGTAATACTCACAAAACTCTTTGAGTTAAGTGTCATTACAGAACTGAGGTGAAGAGAAGTTGAGTAGCATTCCCAAGATCACCAACTAGAAAATTGTAGAGCCTGGATTTAAACTCATTTAGACAAAGCACCATTATGTCTTAGGTAACATTTATCCCATTCATAGGGTTTTTGGGGTTGTTTTGTTGTTTGTTTGTTTGTTTTGAGTTAGAGCAAAGAAACCACCCTGTAGATAGGCAAAGATATCCAAACAGTATGTTTGTTTTTTTTTAATCCAAGAATGTGGTGTATATAATTTTTTAAATTGAAGTACTGTGTAGTTGATTTACAATGTTTCAGGTGTACAGCAAAAAGAGTCAGTTATTTATATCTATATTTGTTTTCAGATTCATTTCCATTATAGGTTATAACAAGATATTGAATATAGTTCCCTGTACTATACAGTAGGCCCTTGTTTTTCTTAATCTATTTTATATATAATAGTGCATATCTGTTAATCCCAAATTTCTAATTTATCCCCCCCTTCTTTTCCCCTTTGGTAATCATAAGTTTGTTTTTGAAGTCTGTGAGTCTGTTTCTGTTTTGCCAATAAGTTCATTTGTATTATTTTTCTTTTTTAGATTCCACATACAAGTGATATCATATGATACTTGTCTTTGTCTTACTTCGCTTAGTATGATAATCTCTAGATCCATCCATGTTGCTGAAAATGGCATTATTTCATTCTTTTTATGGCTGAGTAATATTCCATTATATATATATATATATATATATATATATATATATACACACACACACACATATATATGCCACATATTCTTTATCCATTCATCTATTGATGGACATTTAGGTTGCTTCCATGTCTTGGCTGTTGTAAATAGTGCTGCTATGAACATTGGGATGCATATATCTTTTTGAATTACAGTTTTAATCTTTTCTGGATATATGCCCAGGGGTGGGATTGATGGAACATATAGTAACTATTTTTAGGTTTGTAAGGAAACTCCATATTTTAAACAGTATGGTTTCGTGATTATGGTTTCCATCTTATTCATAGGACTGCACCTGCTGATCATAACCTACATTTTAATTAAATTTTGGTTTTAGCTTGGCATGTCAAATAATATCTATTATGATTTTAATCATGATCTCGGTCAAAGGTTATGGCATTTTATGCTCCACTAACTCTGATTGCAGAGAAAAATAAACAATTTTAGTTTAAAAAGTAAAGGATGGGTTTAGGGGGAATGAGAACTTGAAGCCAAGAATTTCTTAAATATATGAAGACAGTGATTTTAATGTCACTTTATGTTTTATTATCACTTAAAATATAAGCAATAAATAAAATTTCTAAAATATAATACAAAATTTCCTATAAAATATAGCTACTCTGTATTGCTCAAAATATTCCCTTTTTTAATTTGACAATTGTATAGACATTAATTTCAGTCATTGTTCCTGAATGTTTATGAATAACACAAGTAACTACTTTTAATCCATGTTTATTTGCCAAGAAAATGTTTAAAAAAATACTTTGAACGCTTACATATTCAAATACATACGTTTTTATTATGGGAAAAATCCAAAAGTACAGTGTTCCCACTAAATCCCGTATTTTACAGAATTGAAAAAATTACCAATGATTACTATATTATGTGTGGGTTTATGCATATGTTTTTGTGTCTGAGTATGTTACTTTAGAAACATTAAAATTTTGGAACAAATCATTTCATGGGAATTCCCTGGTGGCCCAGTGGTTAGAAAGCTGTACTTTCATTGCCTAGGGTGTGGGTTTGATCCCTGGTCGGGGAACTAGGATCCCGCAAGCCACGCGGCATGGCCTAAAATAAAAAAAAAATAAAAAAGAACTTTGGGCATAGTACGGGTAATGCTCAAGTAGTAGATGTTCAGTAAAGATTTTAGTAAATACATGAGTTACAGAGAAACAAACTACAGTATTTGGGGCTACAAAAGGAGATAAGCAACTACTATAATTTTATACCCAGTGAATGGAACAATATTACAAAATAAGTTTTGTTTTCAGTGACTGAAGAGAATTAGTAATTATAGACTTCAGGATAAAATTGATCTGCTAATTCCATGCTAAGCTACACATCAGCATATTTTTCCAAAGCTCCAAAATCACTTTGATTAAATTGCAACCATCTTCCAGGAATATGAAATTCCAATTATAACATCAGTATTAGCAACTTCCTTTGGTTTATATAGAACATCTCACTGACTCATGAAATCCAGTATTTAGATAAATGTTTCTTTCTTAAAGCAAGATAACCAATCACTGTATCCAGTAAAGGTAACTCTTTAGAGAATGGAATTTTGGAAAACTAATGTCAAAGTCAATGACCTAGTAATTATTTTAAAATATTATTCCATGAAGTATGAATTTATACAGTTAGCAATGAATAAAATGTCAATTGTTAGGTCATGGTACACATTTATACATGTGGGAAAACTGAGATGGTTTACAAGAAGTCAATTTTGCACTTGATATTTAGAGAAAAATCTTCATTAGCAAGTATAGGAATTCAGATTATGCAGTGATCCAATATGCTTTTAATTTTTACTAAAATGTGCAATTGTTATTACCAGTCAAGCTACATTCTTTCTACTAATTCAAGACCTACTATTATATTCCATGCCCACCCTATTCATAAATGATTTCTTAATACTTCCCCCACGCATACTTCAAATAAACCCCCTCAGTATTTTTCCATGTTATTTCCACTGCAGTGATTTGGCTCAAAACACTCACTCTAACTAGGATACCTTTATCTCTCCTATACCCCAGCAAAATCTCCCAATGCTTAAAATTTCAACTCAACAATAACAGTTCATAGGTATGATCATTTATGTTCAAGACATTGTGCCAAACATTTATCCAAATTACCACATACAATATTCTAATGTAGGTACAATTATTAACCTTACTTTACAGATGAGATTTGGGGTTTGGAAAGGTTAAATAACTTGTCCTAAACCTCACCAGTACGAATTTGTGGGGCTGGACTATGTAAGAATTCTGACAATCAGTTCCAGAAAGCCTGGAGGGGCCCTGAGGTGACATGGAAAGGGAGAGGGGCCCAGTCATCCTTACAAGGGCGTCAGATATGTGCATAAAGCCAAGTTAGTTTTTCAAGACCAGAGCAGCTGCTCACCAAATCAGCAAAGAACCACAGTCAGTGTGGAGATGAGTAATTTTCTAGCTGAGCCCTTTTCAAATTCCTGACTCATAAAATTAGGAAAGTGAAGAAAATATAAACTCCAAAGGAGTTCAACATCAGGCCAATCCTCTAAACTAATATGCTAGACAGTAGTCACACTCAAGGCCCACTTTCTTAATTTCTTGCTTTGTTCATTCAAAAAGTACAGCAAATGCCAACACTTCTCTGGAACTGGGGATCCAATAATGAGCAGAGAAAATTTTCTGCTTTCATTTACCTTTCATGGGAGCGGTAGAGTAAAGATTAGACAATTAACAATAACCTAAGTGACAAATGATCTTACATTTTGGTAAAATATTTCAGTATATTGAATTATGTGTCTTTCTGTAATTCTATTTTTATTGTCTTCCAGAGTGTACAATTCTATATTTAGTAGTTTTAATCCATCATTGTTAAATGGTTTCATAACTAAGAGTATCCCTTTACCTCTGTCTATCTTCAGTATCCGTAGAAAGCACTTTGAATATAACCTGCATTCTTTCATATATTTGAGACCCAACACCATATTGACTTCCCTGATAGATTATCTTATAAATGGTGTTATCCAGACCATTAAAGGTATGCATTTTGATGCCCCTCAGATGCAAACTTCCACAGCAAAAGTCAAATTTAGAAGGCAAATTTCAAAGGCATCAATATCCCAAACCAGCACCTAGTTTATTTTTTATTTTCTCATTTTCTGCTTACATTCATTTTCACCTGCCTTTTTCCTCAAGAATATATCTTATTACCCAGTTAAAAAAACAAACAACCAAAAAACAAAACAAACAAAAAACACTTCTCCAGTTAGTGTATGTAATAGTCTTAAATTAAAAAAACAAAGAAACAAAAAACTACAGAAGATTGCTTTTACCATGAAAAACGTATTGAAGCACCAAGTTGCATATTACTATGTACAAAGTACAAAGTAGGAATAAAAGGAGTACCTGGTGCCTATGTAGAAATAACAGCCAGGTGCCAAATTATCTTTATTTCTGTCTATCACAGAGCCTGAATACATTATGGAGTTGATTTTTTTTTAATTCCTGAAGGCCAGTTAAGCACCAAGAATTTCCAAGTAAAAATTAAGTAGTCATTTTTTTCTGGTGATAAAAACATTTAATTTCTCCAAACCCATCTGATGATATGAAGAGGAAAGTTTATGAGTTGAAAGACAGTGCTAGGCAGGGTTGAAAAATAAGAGTGGGGAATTATTTGCTGCTGGTAGAACTTCCTTAACTACCAGGAATATTGGTCCACATCTCAAGTTTTAGATAACTGAGAAAATAACCACACACATATCAAGATGTTCTTGTTATTCTAAATTCAAAAATAAGACTAAGTTGTCTAAACCATTATTAATGACAAGGTTGACTAGAAGCTAAGATCATGGACTTTGAAATCGACTGACTTATGTTGGAATCCCAGTTTTGTTACTCATTTTAATTCTGAAACTCAGTTTTCTCAGTTGTAAAATGATAACAATGATCATTGGACCCACTATTAATTTATTTCCCAAAAAACTTGTTTATTGAACAAATGCTAGACATTATTCCGTGTGTGGGAGATACAGTAGTAAACACAGCAGACAAAACGCATGGAACTTACATTCTTTTAGGGGAAACAGACAATATAAAAAAGGCAAGAAGTGCTATGGGGGAAAATAAGCAGAGACTAAGGTTAAAGACTTCTGGGAGTATAGAGAAATTTTAGGAGGGTATTTAAGGAAGCACATATTGAGAATGTGACATTTGAACAGTGTATAAAAGAGGTGAGAAAATGTACCATTGGGTTTCTATTTTAATAGATACATCCTAGCTGGAAAGCACAGTTAAGTGTGACAATCCAGAGGTAGGAAGTGAGCACTCTAGTACTGGGCACTGGCACCAGGTGTACAGTGAATAGAGGCCAGGGAGAGCTGCATACTCTTTTGTTGTCAAACAGAGTTCCCATAAATTTTATTTTTCAAAATAAGTAAAAACAACTAATACATGGGTCTCAGAAAAAATCTGGGAAAAACTCAGGAATAATATGCTGAAGTTTCAGAGGAATAATATATTTTATTTTATTTATCCTAATCATATTATTTTGATATATTTTGACACGTCTGACATTGGGATTCAGATAACAATCAATGTGTTAAAAAATTTTATGATTTAATGGTCATTTTTTTCTTAGTTGTACAAAAAACAATGATGCATCTTATAACTGATGGCATTACAGAGTCGAGGAAATATGGTAGCTATGTAAATTACTTGAAAAAATAATGAGGATGAAAAAATTAGAAAACTTTTGCATCCTTCACAGAAGGTAAGAGTTCTCAATTTCTTGGGAAAAAAAAAGAAACAAGCAAAAGGACATAACAGGCCTAGGTTTAAAAGATGATAGGAAAACACACACCAAAATGAAAAAAAGGGTCGAATGGAACACAATGATCATACAGAAAACCATATTTCATTTTGAGAATTAAATGCTGCTCTGGAGATTGCAAATGTTGAGATGCCTATGGAGCAGTAATGAATAAGATAAACTTAGGAAGTTTTCCTTTTCCTAGAACTAAGCAGAAAAGTGCAAAGGGGTAAAATTGATAAGTGAGAAGGTGATAGTGATAGATTTGCCTCCAACAAAATGGAGGCCTCATACCAGGATTGAGGAAAAAATGCTGGACAGGAACACAAGCAGTCGTTAAAGACAAAACAAAATAAATATTCTTGATCTGAAAGTGACACAAGTATATAAAACAAACTAATTTGACATTTTGCCAGTACATACAACAATTTTTTTGAGACAAAGAACTATAAGCATTTAGTGAGAAAAAAGTGAAGAAAGTAAGATAGATTATTCATAAATGAGCACAAACCAGGACAAACTCTGGCTTTCTTCTGCATCAGTAAATGCTTAAAAATAAAGCAACAGTGAATACAAAGAAGTAAGGAAAAAATATGTTCTCCTAAGAATTTTGTACTCAGCCAAATTACATTTCCAGTGTGAAGGCTACAATCCCCCTTCCAATTAGGTGGTGTCTGTGCTGGGCACTCTCTTGTCATAAGGAAAGTTAATCCTAACCTCAGCTGAGTAGCTACATTTGAAGACTTCACCAAAATATAATCTTGAACTTGCTTCTATTTAAGAAATTTCAAAAACTTGACTGTGAGCAACAATATTTATGAGGATTTTCTGTAGGATACTACTGACATCCAATTTCATAGACAGCTATTCATCAACTGTGTTCATGTGAACATAAATATTCCCAGAATTATTTGTAGAAACACAAAAAAATTTCTGTGATGAATATGTCAGGAACATGCTGAACTAAACTAAGTTAAACAGAATTCTCTTCTATAGTAGTCTGCAGAACTTGTAAGAAACTAACATGCTTTATAAATCTTTAAGAGTAGTATATAGTGTACAGTATTCAAACATATCCATTTCCATTGCATCCCTAAAACACACAGAAATCCCTTAACATTATTTCGCATGGTACTAATACTCCGTAGACCATTCTTTGGGAAATGGACTTGAGATAGTTTTAAAATGTATCCCTGAAAATGCCATGTTTGTTTTGATCTGCTCAGCCTGCATTGGGAGAGGTTATAAGAGATTTACCTATAAAACTCTTGATCATATCAACTATATTGCATAGTGGTGTTGTCTTTACGCGAACCAACAGGAGAAATATTCCACTGGTCTTAATACTGAGAGTGGTTGTGATTCTCCTAAGAAACAAATATATTTGTTACTATGAACCTCCTAACTTACTGAGTTTTTCGTTTTACATTGTCTGCTAAAAAACCTACAGAAAAAACAAAATTGTGGTCAACTTCCCTGGAATGTGTAAAAGAGAAAGATGCAAACAGGGAAGAGAACAGCAGTACAATGATGGGCATGGCAGTGTCTGTCCCACCACCCAGATCTAGCCTTCACAATGGACTTGACCCCATGAGTCCTTCCAGAGTTGTGAGCAAAAGCTACAGAAACTGTTTTACATGAGACATATTATGAGACTCTGGGTATAAGAAATGCTGCTCCGGACACAGGTGAATACATGGCAGGAGAGAACATTTCCCTTCCCATTTGTGCTCTGACACAAGGAGGACTGAGTTACTGTTTTGGCACCTTAGGAGTCTGGCAGTTAGAGGACAGTAGGGTTTATGCTGAAGAAGGATTTGTTCTTCCCAGAGGGGCAGTGGCACCTAACACAGCAGAGTCTCAGTGAAGACAGCCAAGAATGGGTGCAGACTGATCCTGAGACACATGGAAATTTCAGAAATGCTTGAGGAGAAATTCTCAGGCATGAGTTCCTGCACTTATCAGGATGAGGGCTAAACAATGTACGGAATTTAGGTACAAATGCTTATATTAGTGCATTATTTCCTTAGGATGGTGGGGCCTGGGATTATTTGGGCTTCTTGTTTTGATACTAGCTCCAATTACCTACTCTTATTTTCTTTAATCTTACTTTTTTAACATTAAAAAGTTTTATATTGTAGTATATCTCTTATTAATGCACATTAGATAATGACTTAAATATTTAGATAAAACTAATTAAATACATGATTAACGAATTGATATTTCACAGTAGAAGAAACTCAAATGATCAATAAACATGTGATGCCAGTAGGAGCTTGTGGTGGACAGAATAAGGATCCCTCGGAGATGTCCACCACCTACTCAGCAGTACCTTTGAATGTGTTGCCTTATATGGCAAAAGGGACTTGATGTGGTTAAGGATTTTTAAATAGGGAGAGTATCCTGGATTAACCAGGTGGGTTAGTCAAGGATGCTTGTAAAGCAGAAGGTGGAGGCAGAAGAGTCAGAGGAGATGGTGCAATGCAATAAGAGGTCAGAGTGACACAGCCATGAGTCAAGGAATGTGGGCAGACACTAGAAGCTGGAAAGGGCAAGGAAGAGATTCTTCCCTAGAGCGTCCAGAAGAAATGCAACTCTGTAGGCATCTGGATTTTAGCACTGTAAGACCCATGTAGGACTTCTGACCTCAAGAACTGTAGGAAAATAAATGTGTTATTATAAGCTATTAAATTTGTAGTAATCTGCTATAGCAGCAATAGAAAACCCATATAAAACTTCAATGAGATACACTTTATTCCTACTAAATTTTCTTTGGCAGTGCTAAATTTTTAGAGAGTTTAGGAAATATAGAGCTCATATACCACTAGTATAATATAAATTGGTACATTTCCAGAAGGTAAGCTACATGGACCAAGTTCTAAGTCCTTAAAATAATTTTAGCATTTTGACCCACTAAACTAAACTTCAGGAATTTATAGTGAGAAAATAATCAGACACATGTACAAATAGTTTTGCATAGTGATTTGTATTCAGATATTATATATGCCAAAACTGGAACCAAATTAAAGATCCAATTATATGGAAATGGTTTAGACAGACTTGACTATATCCATGCCAAGAAGTATTATACAGTGGCCAACTCCATAAAATGCTAAGGGAAAGAAGCAGACACCAAAACTTATGTAAATTACAACTCTAATATTGTAAAGGTAGACATAAATAAAGTTATATACAGGAAAAAATTAATTACAATACACTAAAATAACTGATTATTTTTGTATTATAAGATTTTGTGTGATTTTTATTTTCACCTTTTTATAGTACTGATTTTTTAAACGTATTTCCCACAGAATTAATGCATTACTTTTATAATCATAAAAATTTAATATGAAACGTATATTTAATATACTGTTATGAGGAAACTCAATACATAAAACATATCATCGTTGCTATGTCAGGAGTGGATGTGGCAAGCTCAGAATCCTCACCGTTCTCCTTTTTGTACCATTGTCCTGCAGCCCTCCTTTTCCCCCTCCCCCCTTTCCTGGCTTCCCACAGACCTCTGAGCTTCTAGGGAGCATAGTGTGAAAATCACTGATCTAATCCAGTTCACTCATTTTGCTGAAATCCAAGAAACCTAAGTGAAAAACTGTTATTGTAAAGCTAGATCTAGAAGAAATGTTTTCTAGCTCCTAAGGCAGTGTGCTTCCAGTTATATCAAACTGCACTTCACATTTCCCCCAGACTGGTTTGAAAAAAGTATGAGTATCTGAATGCCTCCTTCTCTACTGAGACATGTTGCTATAGAAAAAAGAAAAAAAAAAAAGAAAAAAAAGAGGAATCCAGCTCATGCTTAGCAACTAAAATAAGAGGAATGTTTAGTCCACAAATCCATTTGGAATCTTGAAAATCTTAGCCTTTTGTCTGTGCCCTGTAATCCTTTATGGGAGAAAACATATGTATTTTGTTTGTCAATAAAAGAGTTGTAGTGTTTTGTTTTTTTTTTTTTAATTGTGCCTCAAATACACAGAACTTACTGTAGAGTTGCTCATTCTTTCCATGGTGTGTTCACTGGCAATGTTGAGCTATGTCCTGCAATTGCTGCCTAGCGAAAGTGGGTAAGTTGTGCTGCACCTCAGTTCCTCTCATAGAGCAGGAACACCAAACTGTGCGGCTGTCTTTGTTGTGTTGTACTGATAGTGATGTTCTGGGCTAGGAATGCCTGAGGCAGTCACCTGGCCCATATTTCTCATAGGGAGCCCCCATGGACATTTTCCCCACTGGGGCCAAAGTTGTGGCTGGACTGGCCCTTATGGTTCTTATGACTCCAGGATGTACTTCAGCAAAAAGGAAATTTTGACAAGATGTATCACTCTTGTGAATCACAAGTCCTGGAGGGTATAGGCAGGGGTCCCCTGTTAGTAACCAAGCCACACAGCAGGAGGTGAGCAGTGGGAAAGTGAGTAAAGCTTCATCTGTATTTACAGCCACTCCCCATCGCTGGCATTACTGCCTGAGCTCCTCCTCCTGTCAGATCAGCGGCAGCATTAGATTCTCATAGGAGCGCGAACCCTACTGTGAACTGTGCATGCGAGGGATCTAGGTTGTGTGCTCCCTATGAGAATCTAATGCCTGATGATCCGAGGTGGAGCTGAGGCAGTGATGCCAGCACGGGGGAGCGGCTGCAAATACAGATTATCATTAGCAGAGAGGTTTGGACACACAGAGACCATAATAAATCAATTGCTTGCAGACTCGTATCAAAGCCCTATGAGTGAGTGGCAAGTGACATTTAAGCTGCATCTGATGGCAGGCTTTATAGTGGCAAGTGAGTGGATGTACTTCAGTTGTACAGCTGCATCTGGTGGCAGGCTTTAAGTCGGAATCCAACACTTATTTTAGTCTGAGTGTGGCCTGCGCATTATTTCATTCACATGAAATAATGTAAATCATCCACACCTCTTTCCCACACTGCGCACTTGTCTCAGTGATAGTTTTGGTAAGCTAACCCTAGCCAAAATGAGTAAAAAACAAACGTCGCTGGAAAGCTTCTTTGAAAAGGGGGAAAGACCCAATGATGAGACAGCAGAAGACTCTCTAAGACTGCCAACAAAAAGAAAGCTGCATTAAAAGAAAATATCGAGTTCTACTTAAATTACAACAGGGTTCATTGTAACAGGTGATTCACATTCTTCAAGCCCGTTTTGTATAATATGTGGCAACTGGCTATCCAACGAAGCCATGAAACCTTCAAAACTGCTTCACCACATGGAGACCAAGCATGCTGCATTAAAAGACGAGTCTTTCTTCGTAGAACAGAAACAATTATTGAAGGCCACCACTTCATCAAGTGTGTCTGAACTGAAAGCGTCATTCTTAGTGGCTAACCACATTGCTAAAGCTAAGAAGCCCTTTACTATTGGTGAAGAATTGATCCTGCCTGCTGCTAAGGAGGCTGCAGTTCAAAGGGTAGCACGTGTTCCTCCTTTGGCTAGCACCATGACTAGACGCATTGATGAAATAGCAGAGGATATTGAGGCACAATTGTTAGGATTAATGAGTCACCGTGGTATGCAATCCAGGTTGACAAGTCTACCGATGTTGACAATAAGGCAACAGTGCTTGTTTTTGTGTGATATATTTTTCAGGAGGATGTGCATGAGGATATGTTATGTGCACTTTTGTTGCCAACCAACACCACAGCTGCAGAACTATTCAAGTCTTTGAGAATGATTACATATCAGGAAAACTGAATTGGTCATTTTGTGTCGGTATATGCACAGACAGAGCGGCTGCCATGACTGGACATCTTTCTGGTTTCACTACTCGGGTCAAAGAGGTCACTGCTGAATGTGAGTCTATGCACTGTGTCATCCATAGAGAAATGCTGGCTAGCCGAAAAATGTCACCCAAACTTAACAATATTTTTCAGGATATGATTAAAATTATCAACCACATTAAAGTACATGCCCTTAACTCACGTCTCTTCACGCAGCTCTGTGAGGAGATGGACGCAGAGCACACACGTCTTCTCTTATACACAGAAGTGAGATGGCTTTCTAAAGGTAGATCACTGGCCAGAGTTTTTGAGTTACGAGAGCCACTCCAGAGATTACTTTTAGAAAAACAGTCACCACTGGCAGCACATTTCAGTGACACAGAATGGGTCACAAAACTTTTTTACTTGTGTGACATATTCAACCTGCTCAACAAACTCAATCTGTCACTTCAGGGGAGAACGACAACTGTGTTCAAGTCGGCAGATAAAGTGGCTGCGTTCAGAGCCAAACTGGAATTATGGGGGTGACGAGTGAACATTGGGATTTTTGACATGTTTCAAACATTAGCAGGGATTTTGAAAGAGACTGAGCCAGGGCCTTCTTTCTCCAAACTGGTGCATGATCACCTATCTCAGCTTTCTAAAGAGTTTGAGCATTACTTCCCAACCACACCCCTAGATGGGACCATCTAGTTGCAGGAAAACAAGCTCAGGGATCCCACTGATTCTGCATTATGGTGAGTTGTATAATTATTTCATTATATATTACAATGTAATACTAATAGAAATAAAGCGCACAATAAATGTAATGCACTTGAATCATGCCAAAAGCATCCCCACCCACAGTCTGTGGAAAAATTGTCTTCCACGAAACCAGTCCCTGGTGACAGAAACCTTGGGGACGGCTGGTATATGGTATGCTCATGGGTCACACAGCAAGTTCTCAGGTAAAGAGAGTGAGAGAGCATGAGAGTAGATCTGGGGCTCTACCTTTGTTAGTGTCCAAAGGTGGGGTGCCTAGAGTTTCCTCAGTTCACTCTTTATTGGCTAGTTTAAAGCATAAGAGCAGGAAGTAGGGTGTGGGAAGGGAGAAGTGGGATCACTCAAGTACCCAGGACTTTCTGAAAGAGGGACCTTCATGCCTGGGAACATCTAATTCCTCATCTAGTTGTTTTGCTAGTAGCTGTGCCATAGCTGGCAATATATTGATTCAAGATGGATATCTTTTGAAATGGATAGCTCAGCAATCAAATGCTTAATATCAGACGTATATAATACAATCAAAAAGCTTAATATTAGGCCCTTATGCTCAGTCTGATTTGTCACAGCCAATCTGTATGACTCTTACTAGGGAATTTCATAGTCCCTATAACTGCATTGATTTTTCAGTAATTTTCCCCCAGGCATGACATAATAGGCTCAACATGTTCTTTATTATATTTTATATTTTATTTATATTTTGTTATATTTTATTTGTTCATTATAGATATAATTTACATATTAGATAGATATTCTTAATAATAAGATAAATTTTAAATTTATTCACAGCAAATTTTCACCTTTTTCACTAGTTTAGTATTTCTAAATGTGAAAGCAGTTCACACTTCATTTAAAATACGTTACATAAGTATTTCCGCAACTATGTTTTAAGTTATTCTGAAAAACTTATATTGTACATGTAATACTATATATATTGGTTATCCTTTGTTGTGTAACAAACCACCTACATTTAGTGGATTAAAAAAAACACCATTCATCAGTTCACAATACATGGGTTAGCAGTTTGGACTAAATTCAGCTGAATCATCCTGCTGACCTTACGTGGGTTGACACACGTGGCTGCAGTCAGCTGGTGGCTCTGCCAGAGCTGAATGGTCTAAGATGGCATCATTCTCATAACTGGCAGTTGGAAGGCTACTGGCCAGGATGCCATGGTACTCTTCAAGGGGCTTCTCTTACAAGATAACTGGGACATGTCTTCATGCCTCTTCTAGTAGATTTAGATAAGCGTTCCTTTACTGCCATATGTTCTTCTATTCATACTCATTAATTCAGCAAAGGTCAACTATGTGCCTAGCGATATGTGGAAAAGATTTAGAAATATATGAAAGATTTTGCCTTATGTAGATTATAATATACTATTTGGGAAAATTAATCAATGTAGAAAAAAATTAACCCTCTGTTGGAAGGTACATTAAGCCAGTGGGAAAAATAAACCTATCTACCTGTTATCAAATACTTAATTACATATAAATATGAAATTAAACACTATAAAAGCCCTTGGATATCCATATTTTCTATCAAAGTAAGTAAGCCAATTTTTATACTTTTTTTCCCAAAAAACAGTGCTATTATGTGACATAGGAAAACTTGAGAGCATTTTCCTCAAAAATTATTTAAAACTGAACAGAAAAGTGGACAGAGGTTATAAAGAACATTTTCAAAATCAAACCAGAAAAACAGTTTTCTCAGATGCAACTTTACTTTGATAGTGGATATGTGTTTACAGTATATTGAACAGACACATACTTCAGACTATAATGAAAGCAAAACCTTTTTCTAATACCCACCAAGTTGATAAAATGATCTGCATACCTAGTCTACATAGTTTTGTGGAAAGTCACAAAGAGAATAACCAGAAGAGAAAGTAGAAAGAAAATAACAAAAATCTGAACTTGAAGTTATGGACACTTTATTTTAATCTACCCAAAATTATTAAATTTGATATATTAATTCCCTTTGCCATCTTATTAATCTTAGTAGATTATTGGACATGTAATCAATAAAATATACAGGGGAGCAAATTCACCTAAAATTGGCTGCAAAGTTTCATATTATTGAGATCATAACTCTGGGTTATTACTTTTTTCACAAAAAAGTCAGATTTCCATAAAACCCAGTAGAGGAAATATGTATACCTAAGGGGGAGAATATTTCTCACCTTTATAGGCACTGAAATTGAATGTGTTTTACTCACAATCTATTGTTCATAGCTGCTGTCATAAATTTTAAAGGTTCAAGAATTCACTTTTTAAATGAAACAATGACCATTCTTCTACTGAGATCCCTCAATATATCCCCAAAGAAAACTCAGCATTCCACATTTTCTATAATCATTTTACATATATGATTTTCTTGTTATGTGAAATAGAGAACCTTCACACTACCAAAAATAAATACTGCTTTACTTGTTAAAGATTGAGTAGAGTTTGGCTTTTCAGGGAACTGCAGTATATGAGACACAGGTTCAGCCTACAAATCTATAAGGCAAAATAAATAGTTGTGCAGTGCTTTCAAATGCAAAAGAAGTAAATTTGGAGAGAAGGACATTTTGTACAGAGATAAACAAGGAATGCATTCATGAAACGAGAAAGCATTAAACTAGGTTTCACAGGAAATGAATGAACCAGAGAGAATATTTCCCTCTAAAAACAGTATCATGGGCCTTGTTCAGGAGCGTGTATACCTGGATTGAGTGACTAGAACAGAATGGAGGACAGGAGGCTGGATTCCCAAGGGATTGAGAGTAAAGACTAGTACCACATGAGAGATGAGTATAGCTGTGAAACACAGGAAGAGAGTAAATTCTATATAAAAAAATATATATTTTTTTAATTTTTAAAAGGACTTTCTTCAAACTCACTAAGTTGTTAAACAAGTTTTAATATTTACCAACACATTCCTAAAAAATAAAATAAAGGTTTAAAGAGAGAAGGTAGAGATAGCATTGTGATATATTTAATTTTTATGTTGAAGTATAAAACATCATGGGTATCTTGCTGATATTAATGGAAAAAAGGAGGATCTTTTTTTCCCACTAATTCTATCTTTATGTTTCAATTTCAGTAAACAAATGACTGAATAAATAAATGTATTAATACATAAATAAAACAAGAATAAATCCTAATATATATTTTCAATTACCCTCTTATCTCTAACTATTCTTTAAAAATAGAAAGCATAACCACATTATTTGAGTTCCAGGACTACAAATCCCTAAAAGATTTCCTTTGTTCAAGTTGAGGCAAGTACTATATTTTATTCATCCTTTTGCACATACTTACAGTTACAGGTTGGAATACTATATTTAGGAATGCATAATTATCAATTCATTTAGCAATTATCATTAAAAATAACCAGTTCTAAGTTATCAGCTTCCTCCTCTATATTTTAGCTTAAATCAAATCTATGTGGTAGACCAGTATCTCAGCATATGGTCTGTTTTTCTTACATCATAGTGGTTTGCTACAAATCATTTTGTTCTAAAATATTTATCCTTTACCTTCCATTCCCATTGCTGCCACCTTTCAGAACCTCTTCCCTAAGAGTTTGGTTAATCTCTCTGCTTCCAATCTCTGCTTCACACTTGAACCTGCCTTCCTATCCCTGCCTCACCAACACCATCAACAGTCTCTGCTGAAAAGCTCTCAAAAACTCATCTTTCAAATCACATTTTTTCGTATCAAGGAGTGCTCAATAAGAGCTAGTTCTTCTATCCACAAATCCAAAATCTTTAGTTACATTTGTAAAGACTTTTACATTCTCTGAGTACGTATTTCACCCAAACTTATTTCTCAGAACTTCTCAGCATAGATACTCCATTTCAACCAAGTTTACCTCTTTATTGTTTCTTACACATCCTTAGTCATTTCATTAGCATTTGTATCTTTGCTCAGCTTTTTCCCCAAAACCATGTCCCCCAGTTCCTTGGAAAGTCTCTCTTTGTCCTTCCTATATAACCAAACAATATTTATCATGTAAAACCTAAATCAAGTTCCATTAATTAAGCTTATAATCAGTTTCCTAGAATTCTGGATGCCTAGAATTCTAGAATTCAATTCTAGCATATTGAATTCCATTAAGTCTGGTACTTTGTTATTTTCTGATTTGATAAGTATACAACACCAACACATTCTATTGTATTTGAAGTACATATAGTCATCCAAAGTATGTATGCATTGTACTTGATGAATGGTTTACCCACGCAAACTCATGAGATGTGCTTATAGAGATAGGCTCTAATAGTCAAGAGTGAAGTCAAGGTTTCTCCTCCAGTTGTCATTCTCATATCACCCCAGTCTCTGTACCCTTTTTCACCTAACCCATGTGTCTCTGCCATCTTAATGACACCACATTCTCCTGCATATCATTTCTCTAAAACCTTGTATGTTTCTCTTGAGTGAGTCGCTTCCTCTGAAAAATACCTCTGAACCAACATATTCTATCTCCCTTCTTCATTGTCTCATTCTTCACTTTCTCTCTCCTTCTCTTTCTTTTTCCCTCTTTATATAGTGGGCTCATCTTTTCTCATAACTTTGCCCATGTCCTCCAGGTGAATAAACTGTATATCCTCATTTCCTTTCTGATGTCTCTCCTGAATTTCATGCTCATATTTCTAGTAGTTTCCTGCATATTTTTACTTGTATTCATCTTTTGTATATTACTTATGATAGTTAAACCTCTTGATTTTTTTTCAAAATTCATGTTTTTGAAATCTTCTCTCTACTAATGTAATTACCATCTTCTCAGTAATTCTCTACCGAAGTCTCAGCTGTGTTTTCTATTTCTGCTTTCCCAAATGTCTGGTGTCTTCCTGAGCAGCATGATTCAATAATTGATATAGAACTTGTCAAGTGAACCACGTTTTTTGCTGTGTTTGGAACAAAAGTGCATGAAACTTCTTTCTTTTACTTGGGTAATGTTTCAAAATTTATGGGAGGTATTCCACTAAAATAAAATACATCCCCTCTCACCACTTCATTTCAACATTGTACTGGAAATCTTACCTAATGCAGTAAGACAATAAAAAGAAATAAAAGATATGCAAATGGTAGAGGAAGAAATAAAACTATCTTTGTTTGCAGATGACATGATTGTCTAAAAATCCAAACAAATTGGCAAAAAATTCCTGGAACTAGTAAGTGATTATAGCAAGGTTTCAGAATACAAAGTTAATTTACCAATGTCAATCACTTTCCTCTACACCAGAAATGACCGAGTGCAATTTGAAATTAGAAACACAATGCCATTTACATTAGCAACCAGAAAAACAAAATACTTAAGTATAAATCTAATAAAGTATGTACAAGATTGATATGAATAAAATTATAAAACCCTGATAAAAAAATAAAAAATTAAATAAATGGAGAAATAGTCCATGTTCATGGATAAAAAGACTCAACAAGATGTCAATTTTTCCCAAGCTGATCTACAGATTCATTACAATCTCAGTCAAAATCCCAGCAAGTTGTTTTGTGGATATTGACAAACTGATTCTAAAGTTTTATATGGAGAGGCAAAAACCCCAGAATACCCAACACAGTATTTAAGGAGAAGAACAAAGTTGGAGGACTGACACTACTTCATTTCAAGACTCACTCTAAAGCTACAATAATCAAGACACTGTAGCATTGGTGAGAAAAAAAATAGACAAATAGATCAGTGGAACAGAAGAGAGTGACCAGAAATAGACCCCCATGAATATAGTCAACTGATCTTTGACAAAGGAGCAAAGCTAATACAATAAAGAAAAAAAGTTTTTTCAACAAATGGTGCTGGAACAACGGGGCATCCACATGCAAAAAATGGATCTTACTCAGACTTTACACCCTTCACAGAAGTTTACTAAAAATGGATCATAAACCTAAATGTAAGATGGAATATTATAAAACTCCTAGACGATAACTTAGAAGAAAACCTACATGACTTTGGGTATGACAATGACTTTTTAGATAAAACACCAAAGGGATAGTCCATGAAAGTAATAATTAATAAACTGGACTTCATTAAAATTGAAAACTTCTGCTCTGCAAAGGACAGTGTCAAGAAGATTAGAAGACAAGTCACAGACTAGGAGCAAGTATTATAAAAATATATCTGATAAAGGATTATTACCCCAAATGTACAAAAAACTCTTAAAACTCATCTATAAAAAGACAAACAACCCAATTTAAAAATGGGCAAAAGACCTGACCAATGTATATCAAGAAGATATACAGATGACAAGTAAGCACATAAAAAGTTGTTCAACATCATATGTCATTGGGAAATTGCAAATTAAAACAGCAAGGAGATACCATTACACTCCTATTAAGATGGTCACAGTTGAAAACGCTGACAACACCAAATGTTGATAAGGATGTGGAGCAAAAAGAACACTCATTCATTACTAGTGGAATGCAAAATGGTACAGGCACTTTGGAAGACAGTTTGGCAGTCTCTTACAAAACTAAACACACTCTTACTGTGCAATCCAGCAATCAATCTCCTTGGCATTTACTCAAATTAATTGAAAACTTATGTCCACACAAAAACCTTCACATGGATGTTTATAGCATCTTTACTTATAATTGCCAAAGCTTTGAAGCAACCAATTTGTTCAGTAGGTTAATAGATAAATAAACAATGGTATAGCCACATAATGAAATATTACTCAGTGCTGAAAAGAAATGAGCTATCAAACCATGAAAAAGCATGGAGGACATTTAAAGCCATATTACTAAGTGAAAGAAGCCAATCTAAAAAGGGTACATATTATGAATCCAATTATATGACATTCTAGAAAATGCAAAACTATGGTGTTAGTAAAAAGTTCAGAGGTTGCAAGGGCTTGAGGGAAGGAAGGATTAAATAGGTGGTGCACAGAGGATTTTTAGGATGGTGAAACTATTCTGTATGATACAGTAATGGTGGATACATATCATTATACATTTTTTGTCAAAACCCAGAGAATGTACAACACCAAGAATGACTCCAATGTGAACTCTGGATTTCCTGTGATAATGATGTGACAATGTAGATTCATCCATTGTACCGGGGGCAGGGCTATATGAGAAATCATTCTACCTTCCACAAAGTTTTGCTGTGAACCTAAAACTGCTCTAAAAATATAAAGTCTATTTATATGCCAAAAATTTTTTTAAAAACACACACAAAAAAATAAGAATACATTTTCTTTCAAAGGCAAGACAACAATGTTTTAATTTCTTAAAAAGTACAACATTGGTATTTTCTACCTGTAGATCACACAGTAAGTTTGAAGTTGTGTGATAAATTATCACAGATTCTTAGGGAATTACATTTCTAGAAACACACTTGCATTTCTTGTCATTGTCCTCTTCCTTTGTAATAGGAACAGCCCAAGTTAAGCTTGCATAAATTTAGGGGGAATGACTTCTTTACATGAGTGAGAGAATGTAGAAATTAAAAACTCTAGAAAGAGTCTGGAGAATAAAAACCTAGGGAAAGCATACCTTGAATATTCTAGACCACTAAGCAGAGTTTTCAAGATAGGTGGATAGCTTTCATTTCCTAATTACCCAAGTAATATACAATAAAATTCTACACAAGTGAGATAAATGCCTAATTGAGGTCAGCCCGGCTAACACTGAAGTCTGGTTGTCAATGTCTCCCAGGATTCTTGTCTATTTTTCTCTTTGCTTCTGTGTCTGCTCTGATACTGATTATTTTCTGCTCTTTGCCTATCATTCTATTTTTGAACAACTACCCTAAGATAGAAACCAGTAATGCAAGAGGAACTGTAAAAGCTGCTTTCAACTTTCAGATGAATGGCTTTCCTGTCTGAAAGTCACCACAATTGCTTTCCCTGAATAACCAGCTCTCATTGTTTTATGAAAGGTCCTCATCTGCTATGCCATGCACCTAAAGACTAAGGCTTGCAACACACTATTTTTTCATGCTGTACCTTGATGCCTATTGTAAAGCTTCTGAATGATTGACAGGTGCCAACTAGACAAGTTTCCATGTGGTAAATCTTAAAACATATTTCGAAGGCAGTAAAAAGAACACTGCTAAAAATGTTTTGCCTCTTTTAAGACTGATCAAGCAGTTTAACTGGTAAATCCCGCCTTAACGTAAAAGAACAAAAAACTGTTAAACTACTACATATAATTTTTATTATTAAGCAGCAATGTTATTTATTTTTTGACAAAACACTTTACTTCCTTGCAAAGTAGGAGGAAAATCCTAAATCAAAATGCTTATTTTATAGAAGTAATGCCACTCAGTTGACTAATATCCAGCTACTGACTAAGGGTAAAATATTGAAGAGTGATGCACTCAGCTTCTTAAACATCTAAACAGTAACTAAACTGAAGAATGTGATATGACAAAGTTTATTTCTCATAATTTCTATGTATTCAGTTTCATAAAGAAGAAAAAATATATTCTCTGGCAATGGTATCTTTTACAAATAGAAAGTATAAAGCTACTTTTGTAGAGGAGTAGCAAAGAATTTGTGTTCATCTTCATATTATCACATTAATATCTATTGAATTCCTACCAATACAAGGGGCTGTGAGTAATGTAACCTTCAGACCCTGTTAGCTAGACAAACTGATAATGTAGTTGTACTCTTTTTGATCCTAGTTCTCCTCAAGATTAAGATCATGAGGTAAGAAAAGTACTCAGTGTAGTTAACTTATTCTGCAACAAAAAATGTATGGATAGAACTTGGAATTTCTTGAGTGTATAAATAAATTTTAATTATTTATGCTATGTTTCCCTTCCAATGACATAATATAATTTTTTTTTTAAACATCTTTATTGAAGTATAATTGCCTTACAATAGTGTGTTAGCTTCTGCTTTATAACAAAGTGAATCAGTTATACATATACAATATGTTCCCATTTCTCTTCCCTCTTGCATCTCCCTCCCATAATATAATTTTTATGCTAAAAATCAAAATCTCTACAAGTCAGACCTCTATAACTTTTCCACTAACTGTAATATTTTAAATGTATATTTTCTGAGAAAATAAGGTTTTGAAATAGCATTGAAATAACATTTCTTGTGATTTTGGGTTATAGCAATGTTGTGTAATGTGATGAATAAACATGTGTAAGTTTGTTGTAGTATATTATTTATTTTATTTTGTTGATTTTTCAAAGAATATGAGAAGTATGGCATAAAACATATATATATTAAACATTCAACCAATATTTAAAATGACATAGAATAAGAATCAAGTCCCAAAAGGGAGAGGAGGAAATAATGTGTGCGTGTGTGAGTATGTGTGTGTGTGTGTGTGTGTGTGTGTATGAAAGTACTCTCATAAATAAAATTTTCTGTCCTGTCATGAGAATTTTTTTCTAGATGAAAATACTAACAAGAATATCTCATATTTCTTCTTATTTAAAGAACACTGACCTAAGTACTGCGTAATCTTTCAACAAGATATTTATAAAATGATATTCCATATTATCCATATAGATATTTTCATATAAGCTTCAAAGAAACTAAGGCATAATGTTAAATCACAGCCCTAAGGAAATTTCTATGGAGGGTTAAAGAAATTGAAATAGGGTTGAAGATTACTGGTAATCTGACTTGCCACAGGTGCAGAACCTAAGGAAACTAAAGCAGTGATTCTCAAGGCGTGGTCTCCAGATCAGAAGTGTCAGCATCAGAGAAGATCTTATTCGTGTGACTATTCAGGTCCTACATCAATTCTATTGACTCAGAAACTTCTAGAGCAGGGGAGGAAATCTTTATTTTATCAAAGCTCTTCTGATGATTCCGAATCACACTAAAGGTTGAGAACTCCTAATCCAGTGCGACATTTCTCAGAATGTGTTTCATGGAACGTTAGCTCCAGGAAGTATTCCAGGAAGGAAAAAATAATTGTTCCAGTTAAAAAACAAAACAAGACGTTGTGTGAAAGTTAAACAGATTTCTTTACTCTAAGCTTTTCTCAGGGTTTAATGTGATACACTTGCCTTAATACCACAGAGCTGGTTCTCCAACCAACAGCATTAGTATCACAGGGGAGCCTGTTAGAAATGTATATATCAAATCCCATCCTGAAACTACTGAATTTGAATCTGCATTTTACTGCACATTAAGTTTGCAGAGCCCTGTGCTGAAGCGTGAACTAGGGGATATGACAGAGTGCAGATATGATATGCAATCTGTTAAAAATGCAGTGGAGCCAGTAATGGGAAAACCTGATCCAGAGATGTGTGTACAACATATGGTTAGAAATCATTCATGTCTAGGATGACCTGGGTTGCAAAAGGCAGAAGAAAAGCATCCCCTTATACAGGATTCTTTTTCACTGTGAGTCGGGGGGCAGGTGGCAGAGCTGGGGTTAGATGAAGAGGATGTCTTAGAAATAACCAGAACACTTGTTTTCAAACGTTTAATGTTGTCTTCAAGGTACTGTCAACCAGAGAAACAGAAAGTAAAAATATTAGTCTATGAACATAGGAAAAGGAGATGTGTACAAAGATAGTTGATTTAATAGAGTATATTTAAAAATCTCTTTTTACTAAACGTATTTGACTTTAAATGGCAAAACCTTATAGTAGTTCACATTGAAAGAATGGTTCCAAGAAGGATTTAAATAACTTTGGAATTAATGCAAAATGAGAAAAGTCTTCCAATAATAACATGGTCATATCCAGTGGTTTCTTCCTTAAAGCCACATAATATTTTCCTCACATTTCCAACAGAGCATCAGCTGGATGGTCTAAAATTACGAACATCAATAAATAGCTAAGTTATTAAAGCTATCATTAAGAAATCAGAGGTAAGATATAATAATGTGTTTTATGCTACACACTCTAGAAATATACATAATTTATGATAAAATTAGAAGCAAAAACGTAAAAGAAGATAATTCATCTAATTTTTATAAAATGTCTGTATGAGATTAGAAGTAATTGTATTTGGAAGTTTTGCCTACTTGGGTAAAAATACTAGCTATTATTTCACTATAGTTAAAGTGACTCACAGCTGTGAACCCAGTAAGATGCAATTTTATTGAGCTATTAATTTAAAAAATAATAATTTTCTGAAAAACAGAAATATCTAGAAAGTGATCATTATTCTTACTATTATTAGAACATAATGATGATGCTATTTGATGCCATCTCATATAGTACTGTTGTAAATATACCAAAATATTTTCAAGTAGAATTATACTAAAAACATATAATTACTTTAATGGAAAATACTATTTTTCTTCTTACTATCTTGTGAAAATTAAAGCACTTAATTTTCACATATTAACTGTGTATTTAATTAAGGCTAGATAACTAGTCAGGCAAAGAAATAACCAGTACTAGAATTTGTAATACCTGGGTCCAGATAACAAAAGAGAAATCCTATTTTGGAATGTAGTGGAAATTCTAATCATGCTTAAATTTATTATACATAGAGGACCATTTAAAAGCTACCATTTTGCCGTGAAAAAAGAGAATTTATTAAACACTTACCTTATAAAAGAGTTATTGAAGGAAAAGACTATGATTTGGGAAGCTGGTGCCTGTTAAGGAAAAACAGATGCTTTGATGCATTCATGCCCTCTACTCTCCCCTTTTGGCTTGAGAATCTTTCTTATATTTCCAAAGAAGAAGGTTTCTTTCAGGCCCACTTGTGAAAATATCACTTATGTGGAACCCCTGCTGCGTGAAGAAAAAAAAAAAAAAATCACTAACTGTGGAAGAGATGTGTTTTTTCCTCCTCACCGCAAATGCATTTTCCTATGTTGCTTTCTTAATGACCTTGGAAACTTCTAAATAATCATTACAGGATCACAGGGATCTTGTGGCCATATACACGTTTTTTTGGTCCATGTATAAACTTTGGCAAGACCAGTGTCTTTTTATCTTTATATCCCCAGCACCAACAACACTCCTCCTCAAGAAGATACTCATGTATTTCTTGAACGCATGAATAGCCAGATCAGTAATTATCAGAGTGTCAAAGCAGGAGGACCCTTCTGCTTTATGAAATACAGAAGTTTTAGAAAGGTATTGGACTACACTGGGATTCATGAGTCTAAATAAAATCAATTATTTATTTAGTAGAATTATTGAACTTGAGGTCATATAGTACTGCAGTTTCTTGTTTGGGATTTGTGGACTCAATTTAGCTGCTATTGTATTGGAAGTATCTGCGTTAGTTTTAATATTTCAAAAGGCCTAAACATCTGCACAGAGTAAGTAAAATTCTAAGATTCTTTGCTTTAGCTGAATTTATACCAATTATGATGAGTTTGTAGAGGCAAGTATATATGACATTAAATAATTTAATATATGTAATTTAAATGTGTGTATATACATGTATGTATAGGATTTATATAAAGAAAAGTTAAAAGATAGGTTAAAAAATTAGAAATAATTTCTCCCGTGCCAAATGATTCATCTAAGTCAAATGTCTAGTTGGTAAAAAAGCCAAGACAAACATCTGACTTTACTTCCTAATCTAGTATTCAGTTTCTGGAATAATAGGGAAGTTTATTTCACTACGAGGTAGGAACCACATCAAAGGAGAAAATGTAACAGCATTATCTTTCAAATTTAATAAAGCAACAAAGGTAAAAATTATGAATTTATATTCCATAAATAGTAACTAGGCTGTAGAAATACATGATAAGGCAATTATCTTTATTTGCCTTAGAGGAAAAGGATTTAGGATGATAGAATAGGTTATAGGCCCAAGGCAAACAATTCATTCCTGTTTAGAAGACTATTATTTTTTTTTATTTTAGAATAATTTTAAATTTACAGAAAAATTGTGAATGCAGAAGTTTTCCTGTACTGCACATCCAGTTCCCCCTATTATTAACAACTTATATTAGTATGGTACATTTGTTATGCTTAACTAATTTTGATACATTATTATTAATTAAAATTCCATAGTTTATTCAGATTTCCTCAGTTTTTACATAGTGTCCTTTCTCTGTTCCAGGATCCCATCCAGATATTACAGTATATCTATCATGTCTCCTTAAGCTCCTCTTGGCTCTAATAATTTCTCAGAATATCCTTATTATTAATAATTTTTACAGTTTTTAGAAGTACTGATCAAGAATTTTGTAGAATTTGCCTCAATTAGGGTTTTATCATGATTTTGTTGTTTTTATCATGATTCAGCTGGGCTTATGTGTTTTGGAGAAGACTGCAGAGATAAAATGCCATTTTCATCACACCATATCAAGGGTGTATAGCATATGTGACTTACTGTAGGTGTTAACCTTTGTCACCAGACTGAGATGGTGTTTATCAGTTTTCTCCAGTTTTAAGATATTTCCCCTTTCCATGCTGTCCTGTTTAAAATAAAATCATTACAAATAATTCACACTTAAGAAATGAGGTATGCTTGACCTCCTTGAGGGAGGAGTATAGCTGTAACCATTTGCATGTATATTTAGATAAACAAGAGTTCATACTGTTTCCAATAATCCCCCTTGGATCCTTCTGGTCTCCTCCCCTTGTCTCAGAATGTGATCTTATTTGGAAATACGGTTGTTGCAGATAAAGTTAAGATGAGGCCATATTGGAGTCCAGCAGATCCCCTAATCCATTATGACTGGGATTCTTATAAAGAGGGGAAATTTGGACACAGATAAACACACAAGGAAAACACTGTTGGTTCAAAACCTCAGGAATTCCCAGGTAAAATCTGAAATTGGCCCCCATACACACAAGGCAAGGACAGAGCAAAGAAAGAGGCAGATCACTACAGACTGCTGGGTGGCAATTTTAAAAAGCAAGGGAACTTACTTGCAAGGTTTGTCTTGGACAGTGATAAGTTGAGTAGATCTCCACACCTGCCTGCCAGAATCTGAAGTGTTTACATAGAAAGGCTTGATTGGTTTCAGTCACATATACCATCCAGATGGTCTTGATAACATATTACTTTCTCAAGGCTATATCCTTGAAAATGGTTCCCACTGTGGGAATGCTGGGCAGAATGTACATTCCAAGGACAAGTGAGGGATGAGGAGCTTCAGATGGCCTGGGTCCAACTCCTGGGTCTACTGGCAATGTCATCTTCTTGTTGACCTCCGCTAACACACACCATGTTAAGATTAAACATCTCCCAGCTACAAGCCAAGGAACTACCAGAATCTAGAAGAGAGACCTGGAGCAGGACCTTCCCTACTGACTTCAGGGGGATCCTGGCCCTAAGTACACCTTGATCTCAGATTTCTGGTCTTCAGAACTGTGAGATAATACATTTCTGTAAGTTAAGCTACCTAGTTTATGGCACATGTTATGGCAGCCCCTAGAAACTAATATGAGCAGTATCATAATTGTTAGCCTGTACCCTGAGGAGAACAGGTTGATCAATTAGAGTACAGTGTTATTGTAGAGCTTTGCTTGCATTGAGTCATTTGAAAATCCACTCCTTTCCAACGTTATTAGGTCAGCAGCCTATTCCTCACGTCTCTTCACTGAGGCTGTTTCATGTGATTGATTCACATATTAGGGTGTTCCATCACATTCTGCATTCTATCCTTGTGTCATTCAATTTTCTAAATGATTTTTTTATCTGCATAAAGTGAGGTTCTCATTTTGTGCTATAAAATTCTAAGGAGTTTGACAAATGCATGGTGTTATTTATTCAACTTTACAGTATCATACAGAATAGTTTCTCCATCTGAAATAATCCCCTGTGTTTCACTTATTCAAACTACCCTACCTCTCCAACAAGCAAACTCCTGGAAAATATGAGTCTGTTTATTGTCTCTATTTTTGCCGATTTGGAATGTCATACAATCGGAATCATACATTAAGCCTGTTCATACTGGCTTCTTTCACCAAACAATATGCATTTAAGATTCACCCATGTCTTTTTGTGGAATAATAGCTCTTTTTTTTTTTTTTTTTTTAACTTTGGGTTTATTTATTTATTTATTTATTTATTTATGGCTGTATTGGGTCTTCGTTTCTGTGCGAGGGCTTTCTCTAGTTGCGGCAAGTGGGGGCCACTCTTCATCGCGGTCCGCGGGCCTCTCATTATCGCGGCCTCTCTTGTTGCGGAGCAGAGGCTCCAGACGCGCAGGCTCAGTAGTTGTGGCTCACGGGCCTAGTTGCTCCGCAGCATGTGGGATCTTCCCAGACCAGGGCTCGAACCCATGTCCCCTGCTTTAGCAGGCAGATTCTCAACCACTGCGCCACCAGGGAAGCCCTAGCTCATTTTTTTTATCACAATAATATTGCACTGTGTGAATGTATGACAGTTTGGTAATCCAGTCACCTACTGAAGGACATCTTAATTACTTCCAGTTTTGGGCAGTTTTGAATGTCTGATATAAACATTTGTGTGCTGGTTTTTGTGTGGAAATAAGTTTCCAAATAATTTGAGTAAATACCTAGGAATGAAATTGCTAGATCATGACTCTATTTAACTCTGTAAAAAAGTACCAGACTGTCTTCCGAAGTGGCTGTACTATTTTGTATTCCCGTTAGCAATGAAAGAGCATTTATTGTTGCTCTAATCCTTGCCAGTAATTGGTATTGCTAGGGCTTGGAATTTTAGCTATTCTAACAATGGTCTCTGACTCTTTTGAATTCTCACAACAAATGATGTTGATCATATTTTCACATGTTTTTTTCCCACCTATATATTTTTAAATTGAGGTAACTGTTCAGATTTGGGGATAATTTTTTATCAATTTCCTTATTGTTGAGTTTTAACAGTTATTTGTATTTTTTGAACGTAAGTCCTTTATCATATATGTGTTTTACAGATATTTATTTCCAGTCTGTGGCTTGTCTTTTCATTCTCTTGGTAGTGTCTCTTATAGAATAGAAGTTCTTAATTTTAATAAAGTTTAACTTATCACTTTTTCTTTCAAAGATAGTAGATTTAATATCCAAAATATACGAAGAATGCTTATAGCTCAATGGTAAACACACACACACACACACACACACACACACACACACACAAGCAATCCTATAAAAATAGGCAGAGGATCTGAATAGACATTTTTCAAAGACATACAAATGGTGAACAGGTACATGAAAAGATGCTGAATATCACTAATCCTTAGGGAAATGCAAATAAAAACCACAATGAGATAACACCTCACATCTGTTAGAATGGCTATATTCAAAAAGATAAGAGACAAGTGTTGGAAACTGTATAGAGATTTCTCAAAAAATTAAAAATTGAACTATCATATGATCCAGCAATCGCATTTCTGGGTATATATTCAAAAGAATTGAAATCATGATCTCAAAGAGATATCTGCACTCTCATGTTCATTACAGCATTATTAAAATAGCCAAGTTATAGATATAACTTAAGCCATTGTGTTCAGATCTTTCTTTTCTAATAAATTACACTTAGTACTGTATATTTCCCCCTAAGGAATCCTTTTACAAGGTGTATTTTTATTTTTGTTTAGTTCATAATATATCTTCTCTTGAGACTTTTTGACTCATGTATTATTTAGAAATCTGTTTTTTAAAATTTTAATACTTGGAGAATTTCCAGATATCTTTCTGTTATTGATAATCTATTTTCATCATCAGAAATCATAGTTTCATTATGGTCTCAAAACATACTTTGTATAATTTCTATTTTTTTTTTAATTTGTTAAGGTACATGTTATTATTAAGTATGTGGTCTATCTTGGTGAATATTCCACATAAGTTTGAGAAGAATGTGTAATCTGCTCTTGTTGGATGGAGTATTCCATAAATGTCAGTTAGATCAAGTTGACAGATAATACTAATTAGGTCAGTTATATCCTTAACTGATTTTCTGCTTGCTTGGTCTAATAACTTTGGAAAGAGATTTGTTGAAGTATCCAACTATAATAGTTGCTTTGCCTATTTCTCCTTTCAGTTTTATCAGTTTTTACTTCATATATTTTGACACTCTTGTTAGGAACATATACTTTTAGGATTGTTTTGTCTTCTTGGAGAACTGACCCATTTTTTATTACATAATACCTCCATTTATTCCTGGTAAATTTCCTTGTTCTCAATTCTGCTTTGTCTGAAATTAATATTGCTACTTCAGGTTTCTATTGTTTAGTTTTAGCATGGTGTATATCTTTTTCTATCATTTTACTTTTAATTTATCACAGGCTTTATATTGAAAGTAGGTTGGGTTTTTTGTTGTTGTTGATTTTTTATTTTGTTTTGTTTTTTTGTATACAACATGTAGTTGGGTCTTGTTTTATTACAGACTCTGACAATCTGTGTTGTTTAATTGGCATATTTAGACTCTTCACATTTTAAGTGTTTATTGACAGAGTCAGATTAACATCTATATGTTTTTAACTGTTTTCTATTTATTACGTTTTCTCTTTGTTTCATCTCTCTACCCTCTCTTTTTTGCCTTCTCTGGTTCTAACTGAATATTATATATAATTCCATTTATCTTATCTCTTATCAAATATACTTTAAAAGAAACGTTTATTTTTTCACTAAATTTTCCATTATAATGTATCTACTAGTCTAACTAAGCCTACCTTCAGATAATGCTAGAGTCCATTGCACGTGGTGCAGGCACCTTATAACAGAATATTCCTAATTTTTCCCTCCCATCCTTCTTGACATTGCTGTACTTATCCATATGCTGTACTCATGTAATACATTGTTATTATTATTACTTTGAATAAAAAATCTATTAATATTTTTAAAGGAATTAAAGTTTATTTTAACAAAAGCTCCATAAGCAAATCTGTGTCAACAAAAAGCAGAGATTTGTACTGACTACAGTATAGACACTGTTATAGTATATCTGGTCCTTGACCACTTTGCAACTTAATTAATTTAAGAATGAGAAAAATAAAAGATTTCATTTTACCTTCATATATTCCTTTTTTGATATTCTTCCTTTCTTTGTGCAGAACCAAGTTTGTGACCTATATCATTTCTTTCTCTCTGAAGAATTTTTCTTTAACATTTCTTGCAGGACTGGTCTGATGTCACAGTTTTTATTTATCTTAGTCTTTTTCTCCTTCACTTGAAGGATTATTTCACTGGATATATAATTCTGTGTTGTTGGTGGTGGGGGGTTCCTTTAACACTTTAAATATTTCACTTTACTCTCTTATTGTTTACATCATTTCTGATTATAAGTCTTCTGTAATTCTTATCCTCATTTCTATATAGAGAAGATATTTTATTTCGCTGGGTATTTTTTTAAGATTTTCCATTTGTCTATGGTTTTCTGCAGTATGACTACGATATGTATGTGCAGATTTTTCGGTATTTATCCTGTTAGGTGTTCATTTTTGGCTATTATTATTTCAAATGTTTTTTTCTACTTCATTGCCTCTTTCTTATTCTAACTACACATTACATCCTTTGAAATTGCATGTGGTTGAATATTGTGTTATGATTTTTAATTTTTTTTTCTCGCTGCATGTCAGTGTGGGAAGTTTCTACTGACGCACCATCAACCTCACTGTTTTCTTTCCTTAGCCTTGAACAGCCTGATGAATCCACATCAAAGGTATTTTTCTTTTGTTATGTTTTTAAAATCTAGCATTTCCTTTTGATAATTTCTTAGAGTTTACATCTTTCTGCTTACATGAACGATGATTTCTTTCATACTGTCTACTTTTTCCATTACAACCCTTAACATATTAATTGTGATTATTTTAAGTTCCCTGTCTGATAATTACGATATCTGTGTCATATCTTAGTCTAATTTTGATGCTTCCGGTGTCTCTTCAGACTGTAGTTTCCTTGCATTTCTTTCAAGCCTTTCTTTGGCATGTTTTGTAATTGTTTTTTTTGTTGATGAAATAAAGATGTATTTAGTAATAGGAAATGAAGTAAAAAAGACCTTTAATATAAGCATTTATATTGAACTGATGAGGAGTTGTGCTGTGTTTAATGTTTAATATAGCTAGCTCTAGGGGCCAGCATCTTTCTATTATTGTAGTGCTCTTGTTTGTGTCCCTTCCTGACTTTGTGCTTCCCTGTATACTCCTCAGGGAAGGTCTATGTCTTGCAGTTCTTTCATCCGTAATCCACTCTTACACTGGTGCCCTGTTGATGTGGTGTTACAATGTGGGGCAGGCGAGGCTTTCTACATAACCTTCTGGTTAAATCTCAGTATTTTATTGGGCCTATGTGTCTTGGCTTTGACCTTAGCTGGTATTTTTGTGGTGATATAGGTTTATTTTCCCTTAGGTGAGGTGCAAGAAGCCTAGAGGAGGCTGAAGTGGGTGGGAATTCCGGTCCCCTCTCCCAACTGAGATAGGGCTCTGATAAAGTCTTTTTCCCCTGGAAAGTAGAACACTTTGGGTGTATTTCACCATGATTACACTTTCCTTTCCCCTGCCAGAACCAAGAAGGTATCTTTGTCAGATCCTTACCATAAGAACATTGTAAGATTTCTAATGAAAAGGCCATGAAAATGTGAGAGACCCTGTAAGACTGTGGTCCCCAGGCATTTCTAACTATCATGCTAGTTCACACTCAGCCTCCAGCAATATATCAAGATTACCATTTAAGTGTTCCTGCCTGTTTTATTTTTTCCCCAAGTGTATATTGACTGTGATTCTCCATATTCACCTGTCTGTCCAGATTCAGGATGGCAGTTTGTCCTGAAACCTCATATCTCTGTTGCGTCCAAGAAAAGTCGTTGATTTTCAGTTCGTACGGGTTTTTCTTGTTGTAAGGATTAGGGTAATGACATATTGGACCTGAAACTGTAAGTTTCATTCCTTTTTCAGTTACACAAAAAGCTGCCATCTTCACATTGCTGTTGAAAACTTTGTTCTTACTTTGATAAACTTCACCTTCAGAAGGCTATGTTTTTTAATAAAAGAGAAACCCTATATTTCCTATTACAGTTTAGAAAAATTCTAGAAAAACACCATCAATTTTAAGATCATATTGTAGGCTTCAGTTTACCTGATGTGGCTAAACATTTATATTGCCTTTTATGCCAGTAGACAGAGCATTTGTTTTACAAAGGAATACACAATTTTCCCACAAGGGAAAGCAAATTTCATGCTAAACTCAGTATCTCCTAGATTTCTTCCCTTACATGGCAGAGTTGTAGGTGATGATACATTCTGCTCTGCTCTCATCAAAGACTTCCTACCTCAACCATGGATATTCTTTGAATCAGACCATCCCACCAAACACACCATGTAGCCAACATCCAACAATCTGACCATTGTTTTCTCTGGCTATTTCAAGAATAAACTAGGCTAAGGCAATATTTTGTTAGAAATGTTGTTCTAGGGCACTAGAATCATGAAATGCAGTTATAGTTATCACCATTTGGGCAATGATTATATTTTACCACCTTCAGGCCCAGTTCAGTGTGAAAAATAAAAAATAGAAACCACATTTATTCTGTGTTTCAGTCTTCCCAATTGCCTTTCTTTCTCCTGACTCGAAACAGGATTGGTTTCTTCAGCTGCTATCTTCTTTTTATTCTTGCGTGACTATTGTGATTCTCCCTGAGAGATCAGCCTCCTCACATTACTTTCAGGAAAGTGAAACACCACTGCTACTTGAAGGGCAAGACTTCTCCACGTGAAGTCTTCCCAGGCTTTGTGTGGAGATGTGGGCTGAGAGCTTCCAGGAGGCGTGATTATGTTCCAGAAAACAACATGTGGTTTTACCACATTTCCACTGTGCTCACTTTTGGCTTCTCCAAATGTTAATCTTAGCTGTTTACCACTGAGCCTGGGACAAACAGCTCCTATCCGGGATGCTTAAGAACAGGTCAGTGGAAGAGGTCAGTCCCCAACTTGAGTCTCTTTTCCTATCCACACTCAGGAGCAGAAGCAATTTTTTTTTTTTTTTTTTTTCAAAGAGATTAGAAGTGGTCCCTGATCAGATTCAGGGCCAGTTGCTTCTCAGAATGTTTGGTGATATTTTTTTTTTTTTAAAGTTTAATTTTTATTTATTTATTTAGTTATGGCTGTGTTGGGTCTTCGTTTCTGTGCGAGGGCTTTCTCTAGTTGCGGCAAGTGGGGGCCACTCTTCATCACGGTGCGCGGGCCTCTCACCATCGCGGCCTCTCTTGTTGCGGAGCACAGGCTCCAGACGCGCAGGCTCAGTAGTTGTGGCTCACGGGCTTAGTTGCTCCGCGGCATGTGGGATCTTCCCAGACCAGGGCTCGAACCCGTGTCCCCTGCATTGGCAGGCAGATTCTCAACCACTGCGCCACCAGGGAAACCCAAAGCAGAAGCAATTTTTGAGGAGTTAAACTGTTTGGTGCAGACCATCAGGACAATCCATATCCTATTACACTATAATGTTTCCTTGATTTTAGTCTCAGACATTGTTATTGTTGTTGTTGTTTTTCCCAGACATTGTTTACTACTAGGATAAGAAGTCAAAAACCTTTGCTATGTCTGATACTGAGCCACTCCAAGGTTGCAGCATGCCGTCTTGAGAACAGCTCCTATCTTTAGAAGTATTCAGCAGTTCCTTCTCCTCCAAGTGTCTCTAACCATTCAATATGTCTGGTTTTTTCCATGGAAGTGTTTCTTATGTTTCTTTGTAAAATAAAAGGAAAAGTCTAGATGATCCCTGAGTTCCCTTTGAGTTCTTACATTTTGTAATGAATACAAATGTCTTCACAAGGATGTAGTTATAGAGAATCTGCTCATAATCTCTCATTTTATGTAATTTTCTTATAACTTACATTTTACATATATTTTCCAAGTAATTAGTGTCATAGATAGAATACAACCATTTTTTGTTAACTCCTGGGATACAATGGACTGAAATTCTTACCATACTTCTAAATAGGAATTCAGTGGCACAATTAACAATGACATGCTGTCACATGAAAAATAAAAGCCACACAATGATATTTGACTTTTTTTTCAGTCTTTGGCTGTTTAACTCTCATCCAGGCTTGGAAGGGTGGGATAACTTCTTAGGTATCTCTCAAGTTCAATCTCCAGTACCTCCAAAGACTGCAAAACTCTAACCATGTCTTTATTCATTTATTCTTTATTGTTTCTTTGATCCATTTGTTCAGAAGTAATTGCTTAGGCACTAAGGGAAAGACACAGAGGGGATCAACAAGTAAACGTTCGTAATTCATTGTGTTCTGTGCTCTGTTAGGAACAAGCACAGAGGGCTAAGGGAGTGCACAAGAAGGGCACTTGATTCTCCTTTGGGAGGTGTGGGCAATCAGGAAAGGTTTCTAGAGGTAAGAGGATAAGTGGCGGGGCGGGGGATGGACAAACAAACAACAGTAAAAAAGATATTCCAGTAAAAAGAAGCAGCATGCACCAAGGCCAGAGGAGAAATAGAGTAAAATCATGGGAAACAGATCCTATGTTCAGAAAACTTGGAACATAGGATAGAAAAGACTTGATGTACCATGACAGGTGTGGGCAGGGAGCTTAGAGGAGCAAGTGTAAGTGAGAGCAATAATGAAAGCCTTCTCCTTCCCTTTTTTCTCCTCCTCATTTCACCAGGTCAGAAATACAGAGTCTCTGTCCCACAGTCTTCTTGCTCTAACCTTATTCTCTGGTTTATTCCTCTAGACTCATCTTGTTAAAACATTTTATATTTTTATTTCAAAACCTTTTTATGTTACATTCAAAAAAATTTTTAATCTGGTAAATCTTCAAAAAACTAAAATAAATGAAACTATTGATCTAAAAGAAACAAGTAAAGCTGGAGGTTGTCTTCTATGATGGAAACAACCAGGTGAGACATGAAGCCGAAAAGGTTGTAGAAAAGACAGTTACAAGTTGTTATTTGTTTGTTTGTTTAATGTAGGCCGGTGTAATATAAAACTTTGTGATCTTTCCATAATTTCCATTCTTTCTTTTCTACTCTTAAGCTGGCGAAGGCATGGGAGGGCAAGAGAAATCTGGAAACTTAGATTTTTAAGTCCTGATAAGTCCTATTAAAATGAAGATGATAGTAATTAAAAATTTATAACATAAAAAAAAACCTAAACATAATGCTGGCATTTAGCAAAACTATTCAGATGTCTCAAATATGATAAACCTATTACATATGAATAGAAATAGAGTGAAAAAACACATGTGGGCATATCCTGAAGCAGAATTTATTATCCTTGACACTATTAAAATTTGGGCCAGATAATTCTTTGTTGTGGTAGTTGTCCTGTGCAATGTAGAATGTTTAACAGCATCATTGGCCTCTATGCACTAAATGCCAGAATCACCCCACCGCACAAGCCATGGTATATAAAAACATCCCCAGACATTGCCAGAAGTTTTCTGGGGGACAAAATCACCTCTAGCTGAGAACCACTTGCTAGATTCTAGTAGTCATTGAAAGGCATGAGAAGTTACTCTTCCACTCAAGGAGCATATCATCTTGTGGGGAAAAAAAACTTGCTAAAATTTTATTCTAGTTCACCTCATTCAAATCAGATTGTAATTAGTACAAGAGGAGAAATTTCAATACCATGATATGAGAACATACAGAAAAATAATTCTGAAAAGGAAGTAGGACACAAAATCAGTAAATATTCTATACAGGAAGCAAAATATGAATGTGGACTTGAAAGACAAAAAGGAAGTGTAAGGGAACCACAAAAATCAATAGCATCCACAAAGGCTGGGAAACATGAAAGTAAAGTTAAGCATTTGAGAAATAGTGAAAATTCATTATAGTCAGCCAGCTGTAGAATAAGTGACGGGCTAGGAGCCTGCAAAGATAGATTGAGGGCATGTTTTGAAAGATCTTCCATGCTGTGTTCAGAAAATGGGGACTTTTTTCCATCAAGTGCTAAAGGACTAATTAATATGTTAGAGTACATTGGCACAATATTTGTGTTATGAATGTAATTTTTGAGCTTTATTTTTAAATAGTTTAAAATAATATTATAAAACAATAGTCTACTATCCATTACTTAGATAACAAGACTAGGAAGAAGTCTAAGTTTTGCATCTTCAAAGCCCTATCTCAGATTAGTGATGGTTTATCAAATTACAGATCACACATCTCCAATGAGATGGGTAACTTCGGGAAGATTAGCCTCACAAGCAATCTTCTCTGTTTTGCTAATGAATAGATGACTACTTTAAACAACAAAGTCTGAAAATTATTTAAGAGATTTTTATGACATGTAACAAGTAAACCAAAATATAAATATACATTGAAATAAAGACTCTGATTGCATTAGACTACATTAGAAATATTTTGGGGTGAGGAATGCAGCCAACAACTAGATTAAGGTTGACTCGTGTCCATGAATAGAGTTGAGAGCCACTTGGATCCTCTCAGAAAGGACTCCAGTTCTTAATTAGCATAGATAATATTTTGGCTGTGTGCACAGTGCTCGAATTTGGATAATATTTTGATAATCAAATAATCAGAAAGATTATATTCAGCACTATTCTGCTGTTTTTAAAAAGCCAAGTAAAACATGTTTGTTAATGAAGAATTATTGTTCACAAGTGATCCCAAATAAGCCCTACAGTATTTTGTTATCTTGATATTGGTGAAAATGGTATATAAACAAAATAACATATACTTAAATGAAAGAAGTTGTAATAAATATAGCCTTATACCTGTGTTATTTATACCCCTGGTTTAAAATATAGCTTATATTTATTCTTCCTTTCTCTATTCTATTGTATTTTATTGTCATAAAATTTTTGATATATTCTAATGGGTAGAGATATGAAATAATCGACTAAACAATGAAATGTAAACATGTCAGTTAGTGATAAATGGTATGAAGAAAAACAAAGAAGGGTTATGGTTGTGGGGTATACTTCTATGGGATGGAAAGGAAGAAGTGAGATGAATGTAGTCTTTACTACAGCAGAGACCAGAGGAGAGAAAGTAGCCATCCATGTAGACATATGGTGAAGAATATTCCAGACAGCACTAACAAATGCAAAGCTCCTGGTAATGTGTATATTAGCTTTGAAGAAATGCAAGGAAGCCCCCAGAAGTTGTTTATTGCTTTGTCCATGGTATCTCAAAAGTGCTCACCTCATTGTAGGAACTCAATAAATAACATGCTGAATCAGTCCAGCATTCTAGAGTTGAAGGAGTGAGGGGAAGAGTATAGGAGATTGAGTACAGAAGTTCCAGAAGGCACTTGTAGGCTAGTCTAAAAAAACCTATGGCTTAGTCTGAGAGAAATAGGAAGTCATTAGGGGATTTGGAAAATACAGGTGATATCAACAGACATATGCTTCAATAGGACCTCTGGTGTCGTGCTTTTAGAGACTTAAGAAGAAAAGTGAAGAAGCAAGGAGAGAAATGATAGCATTTTGGACCAAGATAGTCACAGTGGATGTTGTAGAAATGGTCAGATTCTATATATGCTTTGAAGATGTAAATTGTAGCATTTGTTAACAGATTTATGAGTGTGCTTTTTAAAAAAAGAGTCAAATAGGACCATAATGTTGTAAGTTATAGCTGTAAGAATGTTATAAGGCATCTGTAAGAGTTATATTTACTGAGATGAAGAAGACTGTGGGAAGAACACAAGGGGAAAAGTTGTGGAACAAGGAGTTGGGGAATACACTGAGTTTGAAATGTGCATTAGACAACTCTATGAAGTTGAATGGACAACTAGAAGTGCAATGCTGAAGTTCAGGCTACAGTTCTAGACTTGGGAGTTCTTAACATATGTGGTATTTAAAGCCATGTGATGAGATCATCAAGAGAGTGAGGGTGTGAAGGAAATATCCACAGCTGAACTCTAGGGCACAGCAATATTCAAAAGATAGGGAGATGAGAATGAACCCATAAATGAGATTAAGAAGGAATGTCAAGTGAAGTAGGAAGAAAATAGAAAAGAATCTCGGCAGGATCGTGTATTAAGGAGAAAGTGATAAAGTCAAGACATCCATAAGATCAGAACCAGTATATCAAATGAGTTGAAAGCTGAAAATTAATATGACAGTCTTTGGTGATTTGGACAAAATCTGCCAAAGAGAAGTGGAAACAAAAGTCTAATTAGGAAGGTTCAATTTAGAAAGGAATTATAAATAGCAAATGTAGACAAGTCTTTGGACAAATTTTTCTTTAAAGTTAACAGAGAGATTGAGTGGTATCCGGAGGGATATGTGTGCTCAAGGTTTTTGTTTGTTTTAAAAAGGATAGTATTACATGATATTTGCATGATCACAAGAATGACTCAACGGAGTGGAAAAGTTGACAGTGCACGAGAGGGAGCACTTTGATACAATGATGTACTTTGATACAGTGTTGTACTTAAATGGATGAGAGCCAGTATGATGAAATGAATGGTTGTTCATAAATATGAATCGGCAATTCATCCATAATTCCAGAAAAGAAGGCAAAAGAGAATATGGGTAGGTTGGTAATGTGTAGAAATCATTTCCTTTCTTTCATTTTTCTCACTGAAGCAGAAAGGAATATCACCTACAGGGGGTGAAGGAGGAGGAAGGAGGTGCTAGAAAATTAAAGAGAGGAGAAAAGAGGCAACTGTGGTTGTCTAAGATTGGGAGCATGAACAAACTAGGAAACATATGTATTAGATTTACTAGGTAGTACTAGAGGTTCATGTAGGCTTGTGGTCATTAAGTTAAAGTGAGGTCAATGGACATAGTTATGTCCTTTTCCCTAAACATGTTCAGTCACCTGCTATGGATATGGAGAAGGTGTAGAGCTGAGTATAACCAGGATCGGGTGTGAGACTAGTCACAAGTAAACAATATATGCCATATGACATGCCTTCACATATAAATAATTTCACACTAAAAAAAAAAATTTCCCGGCCATATGAACATATACATAAAAAACATGATCCTGTTTTTGTCTACTAGTCTAAACTTAGAAACAACAAATGAACTACTCTTGTTTTGGCTGTATAATCTTCAAGTAATCTTATTTAATATAACAACAACAAAAAATAACATATACTTTATTTCCTTGTAGACACTGATATTTAAATTAATGTATTTTTAGCACAGGTCAAATATCAATCTCTCTGCCACTCTCTCTCCTTCTTCCTCTTCACAACTAAACCCCACAAAAGCACTTTAATGTGTTTTTCCGTGATAGGGAAATAAATGGTGCCTAGACCTGGTCAGGCATCAATATAACTGCAGCTCGAAAGTCACCCTCATATCTTCATATCTGAGAACTACAGCTCCTTCTAGTGGAAATGAGTGCTTTCTTTCACCTAGAGAGCGATGAAAAATGTACCTTTCTCTTTCACTGGGGGCATGGTCATTGTTCATACAGCATTTAAGACAATGCTTTTCCTATCTCCTAGTAGGTATTTTGGCAAAATAGACTGAAGGCTTCATTAAAAATATAAGACTAATCCTGGAAAAAAAAACAAAAAACAAACAAAAAATGTAAAATGGCCTTTTTCACAGTAGGTTCTCATTGACTGGTAAAAAAGCAATTTCATGAAACTTGTGACTGATTCCTTTATAATAATGTGAGCGTGGCTGGAACCTGGCAGTAATTCTCCTCCTTTGGAGCAATAATGTCTTAGAAAGAAAAACAGAATTTGCTTTTAGAAATATATTTTTCGAAAGGACTCTTTTAATAGGAGGTTTTTAAAATATATTAGAGGCAATTGAATATTTGTGTGGTAGAAGACTTCATTATTATTCTCATCACATTCATTAATATAACAATAAAGAAAACAGCCATGAGCTGTATGATACTTAAAGTGATTTACATAGTTCAAGTTCATGCTTTTCAGTACCAAACATTTTTGAGGGTCTACCTTCTTTCACAAACCATTTTGACAAATTTCAGAGGAAGAATTATTTTAAGAAACATGAGTTGAATGACTTGCATGTCTACAACCTGTATTCAAAAATGGACTTCCAAGTTTTACTAGACAGTCAGGAGAGCTGAGTTATCCTTTGAGCTTACCATTAACTGACAGATCAAAACAGAGGAACAAGATTATGTGTCGGCGTCTCTTTCTACCTCTGAACTTCATCTGTAAAATGAGAGATGGAGTCCAATGGATTTGTAGAGGGGGGAAAAGGAAATTAAATATATAAGTTCTTTCCCCCTGTTTTTAATTTTTAAAAAATATGAACTTGTGTCCTTTTGTGTATTCTTTTCTGAATATTCAGCTCTTGCACGATGTTATTGGTAATCCAAGGGTATACCTCTCTGACTCTCAGTTACCGCATCTGTAAATGAGAATAATAAACCCAGACTGCTGATCTCAATGGATTGCTGCCAGACATCAATAAAACTACCTATAAAAATATCTTTTAAATGCTTAAGGACCACTTAAATGTAAGGTATCAATATTAATCTTTAGGTCCTCAATTAGACATTCTATTTAGAGCAAACTGGATATATAATATTTTGGCGGAAATATTTGAAGAAAATCTTTTGCAAAGGATCAGAAAATTATTCCCTAAAGGAAAATTGTACTATACTCACATTCTCTTGCTATTTCTCTTAATAAGAAATTATAAAATAAACCTCTAGGAGAAAATTCATGTAGATTTGATTCCAATGGGAAATAATCTCTGGGAAAAAACTGTTAAAAATAAACAAGAAAAAATTTAGATAGGTTAAAAATGAAATTAGCTTTTAAATGTCTTTTCTGATTGTTTGATTTTCTGGTTTTTAGGTTTTTTCTTTATTTCCCCTTACTTTTTAACCATGGGGGACAAGAACAATTTGTTAGTTCGTCCAGGCTTTTGCCAAATAGCTTGCATTATCTTTGTCAGCCTTTGTTGTTACTTATCTATCCTCTGCCTTATGTTATTTTTAGAGAATTTTGTCTTACCTTTTCTACTCTGTATTGTTATTATATTATTTTATTACTATTAGAAGGTGAACTGAGTAAATATATATATTTTCCTATGCAAAGTATATCAGAATGAAATACACATGGTGGTTATGGTCGGGAATCCAGGGTAGAAAAATGAGCTAAATGAAGTTTATCAACTGGTTTAGTGAAGGATTGCCAAGTGAAAGGAAAGAATCACAGGGATGAGTTCTCAAGTGGATAAACCACCAGGTGGAGTTCGGAAGACTGGACAAACAGCCAGATGACCCAGAGGGTCAGATATGTGGTATGACCCCAGTAATAAGGGTAATGATTATATTAGGGGTTATTGTATTATGTCATAGTGTGATATTATGTGATAAATCACAGACAGGAGATAAGGAGCATATCCATAACCTTAAAAAGGAGACAGATTTTTTCGGAGTATAAGTAGAAACAATCTGCTTGTCTTGCACAATAGAGTGCTTTCTGAAAAAAATATTTTTATAGAATACAGTGACACCAATTCCATGCATCATATGGTAGTTAGGGAAAGTAACACCATTCTGTTTTCAAATTCAGTCATTATAACATTACAAAAGCTAATTAATAATAATATCTAACAACTATTGAATACTTACAATGTGACAGGTAATGATCTGAGCACTTTTAATCCATACAACAACCTATGAGATAGTTAATACTTTTCCCTATTTTATAGATGAGGAAACTCTAGCATGAAATCATTATGTAAATTAAGTAAGGCCACTTAGCTAGGGAGGTTTGGAGTGGGCTTTCACGCCTACATGTTGTGATTCTAGAACCCACACACTTACAGGAAAAAAGAATAGTGAACCTGGGAATCATCAGCCACTCATCAGGTCTTACTGAAATCCATATGTGCCCCCACCATGTAAAGAGGATGAAGAGAGATAAGAAATCAAAAGTTTTCCCAAGAAGCTTATGATCTAGTTGAGAAGTCATGAAAGAAAAAAATGGGGAGTCACAATTTTAACTGTCCATAATTTAAACTAGAGCTTGTTTTATATAAACTAGAATAGTGTTTTTGTTTTTTGTTTTTTAGAAGGCCTGATGGAGGACACGGACCTTTTAAAAGGAATTAAGATGTTTATGGGTAGAAGGGAGAGAGGAGAATACTTCTAGTGACAACATTACATTTTACCGACCTGTTATGACTGTTAAGAAAACCGCCACCCTTTTCTAGGAAACAGTTTACTTCAAAGAATCACCTTCCCCATACAACTTGGATAATACTCACGCATGTTCTCCTGTTCACCTATGGCAACGCCAGACACAGACCCTCTGAATTCTCATTCTTTCATAAATGATCAGCTGAGCTGTTTGTTTCATTGACCAACCTGGACAAAATGTCCACAAACTTGACTTGTCCAAACTTAAGTTTCTCTCCTTCCTCAGGATTCCAGAACGTTGATCCCCCCTCAGCATGAACTAGCATACAACCCCTCTATAAGGTACTCTCCTAAGAATCAGCTAACTCAAGGGAAGATATTCTCTAACCAACTATGTGATCATGCCACTCACGCATTCCACTATTCGGGGTCTTTCAAATTTTCTTTACCCCTCTCTATAAAAGAAAAGCCTTTTTCTGCCCAAACACTTGCACATCTCATGGTTGGAGTGTTCTATTGCAATAGTTCCCCTCACCCTATTGCAATCATCCCTTTCCAACTCTTGCATTAGTCTCCAAATAAAGTCTCCTTACTTAAGTCCCAATTTGTTATTTGACACTAGGTAAAGAACGATGTAAGGGGGAAAAAAACCTCACACACAGAGGAAAAAACCAAGGATTTTATTATGTATAGGACAGTGAGGGACTAGCCTAAAAAGAGCAAAAAAAAAAAAAGGTATAATTTTCAGAGTACAGGAAAAATATTGTGTGAGCAACCCAGAGTAACATAAGACTTTGATTTGTTGTTTACCTGAATAATCATAACCAAAGCTGTAATAAAGATATTGCCAGCTAAAATGAATTGAGTGCTTATATCATACCAAGTTCTTTACAGGGTTAGCTTCTTTAAGGCTCATGGGGACCCTATGAATTAGAAATTGCTTGTAAGCACTGAATTGTGTCCCCCAAAATTCATATGTTGAAGCCCTAACCCCCAGTGTGACTGTATTTGGAGATAGGCCTTATACGATGTAAGAAATGCTAAGGGAGGTCATAAGGGTGAAGTCTTATTCTGATAGGACTGGTGTCCTTACAAGAAGAGAATGAGAGACCAGAGAGATATCTCTCTCTCTCTCTCTCTGAGTATGCACAGCAGAAAGGTCATGTGAGGGGACAGCAAGAAGTTGGCGATCTGCAAATCAGGAAGAGAGGTCTTACCATTAACCAACCCTGACAGCAACTTGATCTTGGACTTCCAAGCCTAGCAATGTGTGGAGCTGCACCAGTTCTAGTGAGATCTCAATGGAGGGCTTCAAGCATAAACTGGCCAACAGTTTGGCAGGAAGTTTCAAGTCTTAGAAAGCGGGATAAATAAGGTAATCTTAGAGACCTTCACCTCCAGATTCTTTCCTTCTCTAATCTGGGTTAAGGTGACCAGACAACAGACAGGGTGATGATAGTGGACACACAGAGGCAGGCAGCAAAATATTGTCTTTCAAAAAAGCTTTTAATTATAAAAACAATGCACAGCACTCACTGCCCTAGAGGCAATGATGCCTTAAATTCAGTACAGTTCCATAATATTTTCACTAGTTGTTTCTACTAAATCAGGTTCCATTTACTTTATTCACACAGTAATATATTATGGACATTATTTCAGGGTAGTATGCACAATCTACCTATTTTGTTAGCTGTTGACTTGTATTTATTGCATTTGTGCCATAATTTACTTAACTCTATTAATGGGCCTTCAGATTATTTTCAGTTTTTCCTTTTCACAATTGATAAGAACAAACTCTGATAAGTGCTTTTGAGAATATATGTATAAATCCATACAGATGTTTGTAAAATTTGTAAGGATTTATGCCAGGATTTCTAGGTATAGACTTGCTGGGTCAGATGTTATACATATTTTAAATTGTGAAAAAACTGCCAAATTATCTTCTAAAACTGAATCGACTTTATGGTTCACTAGCAAGGAACTAAGTGACTATATTCCTTGCCAACACTAAACTTTATTTAATCTTTTGCATTTTAGTCTTCCCATTCAGTAATAAGAAAAGTATCATTTGTAAGAACACATGATTAAAATAAAATACGACTTTTTTGTTAGAACTGTTTAACTGACCTTCTTTATAAAAAAAAGAGGGGGGAGCATGAAGTGAAAAGTAAGTGTCCTGAACCTAGTCTCAGAGTTAATCTCTGTTAATGGTTTTGACACTCCTCCATGTAACAGTGTTCTGCCACTTGTTTTCTTTTTTCTTTTAACAGACTTTATATTTTAGAGCAGTTTTAGGTTCACAGCAAAATTGAAAGGAAGGTACAAAGATCTTCCGTACATCCCCTGTCCCCACACATGCAGAGCCTCCCCGACTATCAGCATTCCCCACCAGAGTGGTACCTTTATTAAAATTGAAGAACCTACGTTGACACATCATAATCACTCAGAGTCCATAGTTTACATGAGGGTTCACTCTTGGTGGTGTGCATTCTGTGTATCTGGACAATTTTATAATGACATGTATCCCCCATGATAGTATCATACAGAGTAGTTCCACTACCCTAAAAATCCTCTGTGGTCCACCTGTTTTATTTACTATATCCTGGATATTCCTACATATTATTAGTATACCTTTTTAACAGTTAGGAAGTTTTCAACTGAAGACACTTACAATACTTTATTAAACCAGCTTCATACTGATAAATAAACATTTAATTGTTTTTAGGTGTTTGCTATTATTTACAAAAAACATAATAAGCATTCTTGATATAGCGTCTTTATTGAACTTTTGTGAATACATCTGTAGGATAATGAAAGATTTTAACTGAGGAGAAAAAAAGAAAGAGTCAGCAACTATGAACATAGTCATGCATAGGGCAACAATGAGACCATCCAAATTTAATGTTAGAGAATAAATGAGAGACAGGAAAGGATGGGAAACTAACATTTGTTTGGTGCATACTACGTACCATAGGTATAATCACATTTTTCCTGTGAGCAAGATTTCAAGTTAACAAACATCATTCCCACATTTTAGAGTTCTGAACTTAAGTTCAGAAAAGAACAAATGTCTTTATGTGGTCATTCATATTGGGAGATAGGACTGTCCTTCAGACCAAAAGGCATATTCCTGTGTAGCCTTCCTGAGGCCAAGGGACTCACCTTGGACCACCTGCAGGCTTTGTGGTAGAACAGGTTTTGAACCCCAGAATCTGCCCTCTTTGCTATTATACTACACTGTCCCCAAGAGGAAAAGTTGTCAGAAACAAAGTAGACACTATTCCTCAAAGGCCTAATGTTCTGTCTCAAACAGTTACCAAGACAAGGATACTAGAACTGAGATAAAGGCAGATTTCCAGGTATGACAACCTGGGGAGATCGTTCTTAGCCAGCCTGGTAGCATGTATTCCTTGTTGAGAATATCAGAGAACTGGACCTTCATGTGAAGGTCAAGGGGCCTGTGAAAATATAAATGTCACAGTTGCTGAATACTGGAAAGCTTTGAAACTGCTATTCTGATCTAGAGAAAAATTGGCATTATAAAAATGTTAAGTAAATGGAGCAAGAAGCTTTTGTAAGTAAAATTGCCCAAGCAATATCAGTCATAATGTAGGCACTAAATAAATATTCATTGAAATTTTGTTTTATTATTTTAAAATGTTGTGCATATTTAATAACAACCTATATTAGAAGTAGGTTTTGAATACATTTTATTAATTCAATGGAAACTTTACAATTTCTAAAATTCCCACATTAAATACTAATAAATAAAAACATGAAAATAACTTAACACATAACTATTGTTAGACCCAGAAAGAGTTAGGAACTTTAAATGCTGCCCTTATTGAGAAAACTAAACCAAACTAAACTATATGTCACCTAATAATAATAGATTTCTCTTAATGTATGTAAAGTCCTGAACAATTATAGAATTTAAAAAAAAATCTATTCAATCAAACCAATTTCTAAATTATTGTGCTTTAAGAGCTTCACTGTATGTTAGAGATGCATATTATTTAAGAGAGGATGCAACAATTAAAATTTCAAGTATGGCTGAATTCCATTAATGGAGGAGAAGAGAGATAACATCACCCATCACAGTTTGTCACAATGAGAGAATGTACTTTATCCCACCAAATACATACAGACATGACTTGAGACTTAATAAAGCCAATCAGTGATATAATTATACCTAATTTTAGCAAAATGTAATATGTGACTAGTTCTACAAAACAGTTCATAATATGATGCCAGGCATTCTTGTTTTACAAATAAATTTATCATAAAATTTCTTAAATGTGTTCTCTAATGCACCTTAAACATTTTTTTTTCAGACATGTAAAAAGTAAGCACAGTTGAATGATGAGGCATTTGAAAGCATGTTATGGTAAAATATAATGATCTTTACTACAGACATCAAACCAATTCTACAAACTGCCAGTCGAGAATCAGATTTTCATAAGCCTATAGATGAAAATCTATAATTTCAAGAGAAAAAAGGAATAAATACCTTCTCCTCCTATAAAATAAACAGAAGGAAAGAGAAGTTTCTCCAAGTTGTAGCTCCAAAATTATTCCTCTGGATTCAGAAGCAAAGATTTCTGTAAACTATAATCAGGAAATACTAAGTTACATATTTTGGTTCAACCAAAATTAAGTGAACCACTAAGAAGCAGGCACCGCATTTCGCACTGGTTCAGAACACAGATGTCAGGGCTGTACCAGCTGGGTTCTGACACTTAATCAGCTGTGAGCCTTTAGCAAATTCCTTGGAATCTAGTTCCTTCATCTGTGCTTCAGTTCCCTCATCAGTAAAACATTAGCTAATAGTAATAAAAATGCCTTCAAAGTGTCATGACGATTTTGAGTTAACATATGCAAGGCACCTAGAATAGTGTCTAGAACATAGCAGATGAGCAGCTGCTATGTAAAGTTCAGCTGTTATTGTTAGTTTTTTAAAATAGATAAAAATTTTTCTGCTCAAGTATCTCACAGTATAGGCCTCGTTAAACTAGAGAGTACCAGGAAGAAGTGTTATTGCAGTGTGGTAAGTATTAAGATTGTTACCTGCAGAGTGCTTCATATCTTACAAGTAGAGTGCTAGGCACTCTATTAAATCATCAGGGATATGATTTAATACTTACATGTATATATTTAGGTTTGTATCATGTCAATATGAGCTTCACAAAATTATAAAACTCCTGGCAAATATACTTGATTGAATTTCCATTTGAAATATTACTTATGATAGGGTATCTTTATCAAAGTTATTTTCCCTTTAACATTTTCTTTGACTCAATTATGACTGAATTTTCTTTTTGCAAGGCTTTGGGAAGTTCCACATAAAAAAACATTTGTGAAATATACATAGGAACTAGTATAACCCATCGCTATATAGCTAATTTAACAAAAGAGAACACTGGAGATTGATGCAGTCTATGGCCTCCAAATATTAAAACATTATTTAATTATTGCTGCCATCCATCTTCAGCCCATATAATATTTAATGTTGGAGACAACATCCATAAAAGCCAAATAAACTAAATGACATTTTCCAAGTTTTTATTGTTAAGGTCATAAATATGCTTGGCACAATTAATCTACCTCCAAGACTTGTCAGATGTTTTAACTTTATACGGCAGTTGGTTGGATATTTAGGGGTAGGCTGGCCTCTAGATAAGTCTCTCTGCAATTGCTCTTAAGCTTTTTGGGGGGAAAAAATGGAAATGTATTGATATTTTAAAATACATAAGGTTTTTTATTTTATAACTGACAATCTGTGGTATCAATCAAGATTCTTAGGAGTCTAGGTTAGCTATTGGGTATATTTGAATATCTCAATTAAAAATTATAAAGCACAGATGTTATTTCTGTCAAGTACTTTATCCCTAAACTTTTACAATCAAGCATCATTTTTAAACATTCAGTTATTTGTCTTTTCATTAAACTGTAGTGTTACTTTTCTTGGTAATACAACCAATTCAGGCTTTGGTCATCAGGCTCTTACAACACTCAAGACTGCCCTGGAGACTTGACATTTATTAATCCCTGGACAAGGTCTGTGTTTAGAATATAGCAAATATCTACATCCATATAAATCATGATATTGCAGATAAAACCAGAATCATGGCCTAGAAATTCAGTCAACAAGAATCCAAACCATGTCTTTGGACAAATACAAAGAAGTGACTTTTTTAAAAATTCTCAAAGCATCATAATAGACCAGCTAGAAAACAACTCAAGAAGCACAAAGATGTGGAGCCCTATTCTGAAGAGGCTACAGGAAATGAAAGCAGACTGACTGAAATTACAAAAGATGCCTACTGAAGATTGGTTACTCAGATTGCTAAGGAGCAGCTACTCACAGGGCTATAAAGGGAAGAGGTGAACAGTAATTAAAAGAAAGCTCTAGAAGGAGAGATATCATTCTGCATTTTACGTTCTCTTGATCTAAGTATAAATATCATATATGTGAAGGGTCTCAACTTTAGAACTCTTAGAGATAGATTTATTTCACAATTAATCACTTCTAAACTTCTCAAAATATCATTATTAAAAGAAATATTGTAAGGTAAAAGATGTATCCAAATGTAGTTTCAGGGATTGAATTATCATTATTTTGTGATGAAAATGATCTCACATACTCAGAACCTGGCCACAGAGATGTCAGGTTTATCACCAGTTTGTGTTTCCCACAAGAGCTAAGGAAAATGATAGGGATTTCAGAAGGAAACAAAAGATAAATAGAAATTTTCTACTGGGGGTTGAAAAGAATCCTTTCTTCTTAGGGAATCTAAATCTGAACAAATCTAAATTTAGTTTGTGTGTGTGTGTGTGTGTGTGTGTAGTTACACAAAGTTAGTTCTCAAATGGTTATATTTTTCCAAATATGTTGTTTAAATATAATACTTCTACTAGCCCAAAGTTCACAGTTAATTATACATAATTATATATCTTTATATATTCTCCTTTTTACTTGGAAAAAAAGATGATATGACAGAAATAATGTTCTTGGGAGTCAAGACAGATATGTGTTCCTCTGTATTTATTTAATTTTCTCAATAACATCTTTAGTCATTATATGTGTATTACATTGATTGAGCACTAACTAAATATGCCAAGCACTATAGCAAATGCTTTAGAGACATTATGTTATTTAATTTTCACAATGATTCTAAGAGGTAGATACTATTATTATATCCATTTTTCAAGCACAGAAAGTTAGATTATGTAACTTGCTTAAGAACATGTCACAACAGCAGTGAATATGGAACCAGGACTCATACTAGGCAGGTTGACATCAGGGTCCACATGATTAATCAATATGAGATTCTGCCTTCTTGGAACATAAAAGAATGGTCTTGGATATATAGGTTCCCTGTATTCTGGAGTCTTGCTGAGTTCAAACCCCATTCTACTACATATAACTGTTTATTTAATTCTTAAAATGGGTATGTAAACCAGGAGTTTTTTTTCCTATATTTTTAAACAGATAGATAAACTGAGGCTTAGGGAAGTTAAGTAACTAAGTTCCCTGAGGGAACATGACTAGGAAGTGGAAAAGCCAGTATTTGACATAAATTGTTTTGACTCCAAAGCCTATGTTCTTCCCAATATACTGCATTGCCATTCATTTCATTCTTATGTAATCTTCCCAACAACACTGCAAGGTAAGTCAGTCCTATTACCTACCTTATTATAAACAATGGAACACGTTAAATGACTTGCCTAAGTTCATCCAGTTATTAACTATTGGAGCCAGGGTTCTAGGCCAAGGCTGTGTGACTCAAAAGCTCATTCTCTATGATAAACCTTTGTCACTGAACAATTCTTATGATCAAGCTGCCCATCATATAGAGGTTTTAGACAGATTAAGAGCTTGTTCATCCTAGCCTTTGCCATAAGATCCTGTTTGTTGGTAAATGAATCTCAAGCACAAACTTGACCATTTTATAGCAGTCATTTGTTTTCCTAATCTGATCCAAATGATGCTTGGAAAATATAAAAGACTTAGAAAGGCAATAGATGAAGAAGACGATATTGCCATACAATATTTGGAAAGTTTATTTTTGGAAATGAGTTTACAATATTTGGACTATTTTAAGTGAGTTTATTTAAATATTCATTTAAATAATTGAAAATGCCTAATATATTTATATATTCCTCATTTTACCAACAAATTATTTAAGGAGGCTTTAGAATGGTATTTTATTTTTGTTAATAGATGATCTCTAGAATAGATCTTCTTTCAAAAATGGATTAATGATGATAAAAGTCATTCTTGATTTAGAGATTGCATTATGCTTGGCACTTACAGCAAACAGATGGCACACTCAAATTAGGATCACCTGGGGAGGGTTTATTGGTAAAGCAACTAGTTGCAAAAGCATGGGAAAAGGTGCGGGGACCACAAGGACTAGAGTATATGTCTCAAGCTGTTACCACCCCTCATCCTGTGTGGATGAGGGAAGGGAGAGGTTGCTGGAATCGGGAAGGATTGAGCGTTGTGTAGAAAAGGCCAGTCTGAGTAAGCAGTGCCCTTCTGTCACTAGACATACCAGCCTAAGGTAATTGCAGAGGATGAGAAAAAGAGGGAACTACTGACTCTATATTTCTATCCTCCTGCCTTTTAATCTTATTTCTTGTGCCTCAGATTGGCCTAACTCAACTGTAAGTCAGAGGGTGGGAACCCATCGATGTTAGCTATACAGGTTGGTCTCCCAGGGCAGAAAGTAGGGTGGAGAGGGCAGAGAGCAGAACCGGAGGGCCAAATGGAAGTATCCAATACAGAAATTAATACTCATGTTAACTAATTATGTACTCCTGTATTCATATGTATTTTATGTAATCAACCAAGTTGCATACATATGCTGCTGCAGTATATCAAAACTTTAGAATAATAATAATTGTGATTAATAATGTCTAATTATAAATACATAAATATTTGTAATCTATCTCCTAACAAGAAAACAAAGGGGGCCAGAGTAATATTTTAGAAAACTCAAAAGGGCAATGAGTTAGAATTCCTATACTTAGGTCATTTATTGAAGGTGTGATCTTGAACAAATCAGTTAACCTCTCAATATTTCAGTTTCTGTTCTGTTAAATAGAAATAATAAATGCCCTATCTCTCTCCTGAGGATGTGGTGATAGTCTATTGGTTACAGTGAATGAGACAGTATTTTGAAAATTTAAAGTATTATTTATTTTCAAGAAAGAAGTATCACATTGAATTAGATCATCTGGAAAACAATCTTAAATTCTGTTTTATTTGATTTTTTAAAATGAAAACTCATATTAAGAAATTATGTCTACACACTATTTAGATATATATAAATATTCAATTTAGCTTAACCTGAATGTCCTAATTTCTGTCTTTAAGCACAACTGCCTTTTAAGCACAATTTCTGAATAATTGACAAATATAATACTTACCATATGATCACCTTACATATGCCTGGAATACTTGTAAAAGGAACAAATGTAGCAAGTATACTTTGCCATTCTGAAAATCTCAATCCTATATTAGCAGTTGTGCTTATTTAGATAAGAATATTAAAACACTCCAGAAACATAAAATAATTTATGTAAGTTCTTAAACATGAATTTAATGGTTAGTCACCTTCCTATTTTCATTCTATATACTCTTCCTGACATATTGCACAACATGGCTCAGTCTATCAGCTATAAGGCAACAACTTCCAGGTCGTTATTATCATTATTATTAATTATTACTCATTGTAGGCATCTCTACTTTTATATATCATAGGTACCTCAAGTTCAATATGAAGAAACGCAATGAGATTATTTTTTATCCAAAATGATACTGCACCTTTATTCAACATCTCATTATCTATCCAGACACCCAGAAATTTGGATACTAGCCAAGTAGTCACCACCTCCTAATCACCTACAACTAATTCATCGCAAAATATACAATTTGGTGCCCCTTGTCTCTAGGCTAACCTTTTCAGTCTATACTGTTCACAGTGTTGTTGGAGTGATCTTCTAAAATACAAATGTGAATAGTTACTTTTCTGCCTAAAACCTTTTCATATCTTCATAACAGGATAGTACCTGATGATGAGAGACCATTATTTGAGCTTTGTCCAGTTACCTCTACTTTACCATCACTCCCACCCTACCCTAGTCCCCAACAGATACAGATATCTCCCACCCTCAAGCCTTTTCCTAACGATCCATGATGTTTCAGGTCTCCATGTATTTTGGTCACACTATGCCCTTCCCATAGAATAGTCTTCTTATTCTCCGCCCCATCACCACCACCAGTCTGGCAGATACTCATCATCAAAATATGCTCAGTTTTACCACCTCTATGTGTGCTCCTCACTTTTCCCAAAGAATAGACCACATCCTCTTTTGTGGTCTCTTATCATAGCACCCTTATTTTTTTATCCATCCCTTTTCCCTTACTGGAATGTAAAACCCCTTAAGCTCAGCAGTGCTGACTTGGTATTTATAGTGATTAGAAAAAGCAGAGGGTTAAAAATTACATATTGAATGAAAGAATGACCAGAAGGACACAATTATATAAGAATAATTTTCTACTTTTACCATTTTATCTCTGGATTCCCCAACTGTCCTTGATAAACCTAAAAATGATTGTTTTTGATACACTAAGAGGAGTGTACTAAAAATGTGTAAAAGAAATGGTTGGATAACTAATAGTTATAGTAGCATAGTTCTCATATAATGTTTCCCAACAGATAAAACATGCAAAATAACAGTAAATCTGTTATATTTCACTGTTTCTTTTTAGACTAAGCTCAGGATTTTATTCATAGTTTTATCAAATAACTATTCTTTCACACTGAACTTCCTGCCTCAAAAGAATTAGATACTAAGGGAGATAAATTCCCTTTATTTTTTGCCAAGATGAAAGAATTCTCTACTAAATTTGTTCTATCTTAAAATAAGATAAGAATTAAAACACATAAATTTGCATTCTCAATATAAAAGTTTACATTTAAAAAATCAAAATGTGAGTTAGTCATGTCTTTTAAGTCTAGAAACATTTTAAAATTAGGGCTGTACTTACGGGCACTTAAAAAAGAGACATTATAAACTTCAAGTCACAATTCTTTTCCACTTGAAAATTTTTTCATATCAAATTTCTCTGCCTACCCTTATGTTGAACTGATATAATTTTGGACTATTTGATTTAATGATAGAATTATATGAACCTTATGTTAATTAATCTATGGTGTTTTATTGAGTCCATCTTTTTCCAACTATATATTTTGTTAAAAGTAAGATTAGAAATCTATGTTCTTATTGTGTTTTTTCTAAAGTAAAACAGAAAACATTATCATAGCATCTACTTTACCCCAGGGGAAAGATTTTATAATAAGAAATACAGCAAACATATTTTCAGCATGTTTCATATAGTGTAAAGGAAATGGAATTCCTTAAAGTTCAAGTATTTGCAACAAATTTAAAAAGAAACAAACTTTTGAAGAGAAATTTCTAGAAATTCTTGTCACAAGATTTACAGAAATCTTGTTAGAAGGCTGTATTGTAAGCCAGAGTAGGGAGGCCTTCTAACAGAAACTGTGAATTATTTTCATTTATCATACAGCTCTATGGAAAGCAATGACCTGACGAATAAGTCATAGCACAGTTCAGTTAAGAGTATGTGACAGCAGGAGTCACAAAGAGGTAAATGAACTAAGGCAACTAAACAGGCAGAAAGCCCTGGATGGAGCACGAAGGGTATTCCTCTCAGCCATGACTTGTTACAGCTCAGAGGAATCAGACTGGCACAGTCTGATGTGTTAATTTTTTTCCTTTCAATGCATTTTTTTACTGAGATATAATTGACGTATAACATTGTGTAAGTTAAGGCATACAACCTGTTGACTTGACACATTCATATATTCAGTGTGATCAGTACCATAGAGGTAGCTAACAGCTCTATCACATCACACAATTATCATTTATTTTTTGTGATTAGAACATTTAAGGTCTGGTCACTTAGCAACCTTGAATCATATAATACAGTATGGTGGTGTGTTAATTTTTGAGACAAAGAAACAAAGGTAAATCAAGTTTAAATTACCAGTCCCATATTACATAGCCAACGTCGATCAATTCAGAAGTAGTTATATCTCCTTACAGCCCTTCTCTCTTAACACATCACATATTTCTATTCATGAGATGTTTCCTGAGGAAAATGCCTGGAGCTGAGGTAGAAAAGATCCCAAACCCCATCAAATATGAAAGTAGAGACATACACAATTGTGTCAGCAGTTGCTTGTGATTCTGGGATTAGCGTGAACAAGAGGGCAGAAGCATAGTTAGCTGTAGAAAATATTTTGTAGTACAAGTCTCACTTCTGGGCCTCATGCTTAAGTCTATTTCTTTTTCCGGTGTCAATCATAATTCCAAACAGCCTCTATTTTCATAAAACACTATAAAAAGATAAATTATGTTACATAATGACTTAAAGTATAATGTAAATTTTCCAAGTCAAGACTGAATTTTGTGAAAAAGTGCTGATGTTTGACTGCTTAGGTTCAAATTTTAGCCCTAGTTTGAGCACACATGGGCAAGTTGTTTAATCTCTTCGTGCTTCAGTTTCCCTAATTATCAAAAGGCAAAACTAACAGTATCTTAGTGTTGTGAGGTGTATATAAGTAAAAATGTCTAAAGCCTTTAAACAGTGACTGGCACACAGTGAACCCCATGCTTAAATTTTGGTCATTATTGTTATTTTATTACTAAACTTTAACAAAGGCATTCACCTCTAAAAAACGATATGGACAATTTTTTTCCTTGAATTTTTATGATATATTTAAAACATATAAACTATATGTGTTAGTATTTTACATTAAATTTTGTTTTTTCTATTTCAATTCCCTCTATATTGTTTTAAAGTCTTTCCCCTTTCAAAGCTGAAAATATTTCACCCCTGTTTCCTTATTCAATCTCATTTCTTTTTTATTCCTCTTCTTACTGTTTTCCAACCTGACTTAAAGAACCTGAAGGGAATTCCTTCACTCCTTGGATGAGTCTTATACCTAGTAAGGGAATATTAAGAAGGTAAAGAAGCCAGTACATCAGTGGATCAGCAAGAAAGTAGCTCTATACTCAAGCTATCCCTCCCCAGAAAGGAATCTCGTATGTTTATTTTTTCATATATTCATTTATTTATTCATTTAAGAAACATTTATTGAAATCTGTTCTGTGCCAGGTATTGTGTTGGGCATTCAACATACATTATCTCTTAGTCCTCACAATAACACCATCTATCTATCTATTGTTAGCAGTACTATTATTATCAGTTAGCAGTACTATTATTATCAACTAGCAATGATTGTGCCTTGGATAAACCTTATTGTGTATGATACTGCTACGGCACAAAGCTGGCAGTACTGTTTTTATCAATCTCAATTTATACATGAAGAAACTAAGATTCAGAAGTTTTAAGTAACTGATCCCAAATGGCAAGTGTTAGACACATCTTGCTGACTTTCTCTACAAATAAGTCAGTCAGATAATATTCATACAAAACTAGAGCAGGCCATCATTCACTCATTTATTCACATAAACATTCATTTTTTTTTTCTACAAAAGGTAATTTTGTGCCCAGCTTTGTGCCAGGTATTAGGATAAAGTCTACTCTTAGGGAAAAATTCAGTGATACTTACCAGTGCTGATGCTTTATGTATGTTAACTAACCTACTTCTAGAATGGCCTGGCCAAGTTTTGGTCCAGAGGACTAAATAAAATTGTTCTGCCAACCTGGCTCAAGTGTATTATCCTGTACCATTTGGACCTGATTGCCAAGATTTGGTTATTATTTTTGAATAACGCTCCTTGAATTGTTGCAAGCCTTTGATTAATTTTCAGAGTTCTGAAAAAGCTGACTTTGACAGCTTTTGCTATTGTTCTACTGGTTTATTGAAATGCAGATTTTTAGGGTCCTTACTCCATCATTCCAAAATTCCCTCCCTCCTGTGGTTTTAAACTCACTTCTAGCTTCGCATTCCTGTCTCATTCTTTGTGATCAAATTCATTGTCATCCTTCAGTGGCAGTAACCGAGTCTTGGCTGTGATTTGTTTTGTAATAGCTCAATATCTCCATTGCTGAAGTGGTGCTACCTAGTTTAATCCATCTTCTTAGAAATCATGTTGCTGAATCCCAGTATTGATCCCCACTCTCTGCTTAAAGACTATTTTAGAAAGGTGATCCCCTTGCTACTCTCTGTGTATATATCTGACATAGAATTTAGAAAGGGGATGAAGTCACTTCTAATATTCTTCTGTATTAGTCCTGGTATTAATCCTTGTGTATGGTGTAATTTATATAGAAAAGAAAGTCACCTTTCTCTCTCTGGGCCTTATTCTTTGGACTTAGATTTGCAGAGGAAAAGTTATCTTAGATGTAAGTGTTTAAAAGATGGTCCTTTCCATATGAAGACAAAAGTCCCAAGCTGAAGATGAAAAAGCTATATTTTAAAACCAGTTGTCTTAGTTGACTGCTACTCTGAGTTTATTTTCCTTTTATTTTAATAAATTTCTTAGTAAATTCCTGTGTAGAGATTTTAGCTTGGTCTACAGTGTACTAGGAGCATGTGATGAAGGGTATTTTGATATCAAGGGAGTACCATAAGCCTTAAGGTCCATATGGTAGAGAAAACTACAATTAGTGAAAGACCTCCAAGAGAAAGGTTTATCTTTTTACAGCGTAAAAATAAGGTTAGAAGGGCGACTACACCTCAACATAGATAATTCCCTTAGTAACCTTGGAACATTGGAAGTTATATTAAGGAAACCTAGATTTTCCCTTACATAGATATTATATGCTAACTACCCATATCCCTGAACTTCTTGAGAGAAGTCCTCCATGAAGATCTAAGTACTTATATCCAGAAATCTGCCATGACCTCCCTCCCCAGCTGCAGGCTGGATTAGATCCTCCCCCATGTCCCCCCACCTCACTCTGTACCTAACCACACCTACTCTATCAGCCTTTCCTTAATCCATGGATCTACAAGAATTTTGACTTGCCTTGGAATTTCAATGTCTAGAACAGGACTTGGTGCTATTAGATGCTCAATAAATTGCTTGTGGAACTTTTATTTAACATTCCTCTTGCTAGTTCAGACTCCTTTTCGTTACTCCCAAAAAGTCTGCCAAGCTGAGCTATTTGTTCCAGTAGAATTTTCTTACCCTTTGAAGTTCAACCCATCTGACTTTAAGAGTTACTATACTATCATCTAACTCTCTTTTCCCACTGGCATTTTATCTTGCCTCTGCTTTCCTATAAAACACACTAGTGTTATTTTTTCCTTTCTTTTACTAGCAAGGATCATATTGGGGAATTTAGCTTCCTGAATTCATTTCCTCTTCATTCATTTCCTTCTATTTGTCTTCACTCCCTTTAATATGTTGAAACTATATGTATGTTGAAACTATACAGAAGGTATCACAAACTTCTAGCCTCTAAATAAACAGTGTTTTCCTCATCTTCCATAATTCTAAACATTGTTTCACATTACTGATCTCATCTTCTTAAAGCTTCTTGCAAAACTCTTGAATTGCTACCTGCTTTGTGAGAGCTCCTTTTTCAGTGCCCTCCAGAATCTAGACCCTTCTCACTGAAGCATCTGTGACACTAATCAGCTATGAACGAAATACTGCTTAAATCAGGTTAGAGGGCAGGTGTCCCTTTCCTGTGATTTACTCATCAGCAGATGGTTTGGATCCAGAAATACTTCTCTGTGTCTCAATGCAAATTCCATTCCTTACCAACCACATTGTGTCTGATTTGAGCCCTGTGTTGTTATTGTATACAATATTGTTATTTTATACAGTGACCTTAATTCTGCTTGTGATCTCTGTCTGGATCGGGGGGGGGGGCTGCACAAAAACTCCACTCCTCCTGCTCAAACTCTGTGTGCTGCCCCACCCAGCAGTGTGTACTGATGCTGGGGATTTCAGCCTCCGTGCTGCTGGGAGGACTCAGGAACCACACCCACCCTTTCCCTTTCCCTCTCCCTCTCCCTCCCTTTCTCCCATTCTTCTGACATGGTTTTCCCTTTTCTGTCTTCCCTCACTCCCCTTATCACTCACAAGTCTTAACATGACTTTCCCCGTTTTCTTCCTTGGATGGTACTCAGCCTCCCATCGTTTTTCATTACCACAGATCACTTTAAAATTTATTTTCTTTGCTGCTTTCTCTTAAAACAGTACCTAACCCTGCAATATCATTCAATAAAAATCAGCTTCTATTACTATTTTATTTATACCTATTCCACACCCTGGGAATTTTATCAGACATAATTGCCTGTGCTGTGTAGTCTAGCTTAAGTGATTTCTCCATCTCTCACCAAAATGTGTGTGTGTTGAGGGTGGAGGGATGGGGGAGTTGACATAGAGCTTTTATAAGACCTCCAATTATTTGAGACTTGTGTAAAACTATTTACTGGCATGTTGAGATGACATATAAATTCCTGCCAAGGCTTCTTTGGTCTTTTTGTGCTCATCTTTTCGGTTCCATACACAGAGGCTACCTCTTTCACATATCTTTCCTACCCATTCCAAGCCATTGTGTTGTTTTCCTTTAGCCTCCTAAAAATGTTCCACCCATGTAGTCTCTTGCATGATTGTCACTTTTTTGTATGCCTTTGCCCCCAGTTTTATTAGGTCCCTTGAGAACCCACCCTACTTTATGGGCTGAGTGTGCACAGGCACACACACACAAATACACACATTCATGGTCACACACCCAAGAATGAAAAATTTTCCTTAAATCCAGAATAACTAGTCGGAATCTAAGACCTTATAGCAAGTTAAATCAGAAGGGACAAACAAAGCACAAACTTACAACCGTATCATAATAAAACCTTGCACGTTCATAAAAAATTCTTCCAGCATAAGGACTGTTGAATTAAACTCTTTGATGGTAAAATTTATTCTAAATAAAACCTCACCTCCATGCTGTGCCCTTTCTACATAAGAATTGGAACGAACTATGCATATCTTGCACCTGTTGAGTTATACAGAAAACCTGCAGGAAACCAAGAGTATGAGTGCGTGTCATTAAATACAAAAGATTAGAATAAAAACCTTAGGTGGCTATGGTTTCTGGTGTTATTTTAACTCTCCATGCTCTTGTACATTGTATAACATTGGTGGGCAAAAACTCACATAATAAATTACTAGCCTTATGCTTAAAGATCTTAGACAATGCATATTATGTGAACATCTATGGCTGTTCTGAGCATACAAAATGATTAAGCCAAACAGAAAGGTTATCATGTTGCGTTTATGAATTTTGATAACAGTGGCCTTGTGTTCTGCATGTCTGTGACGCTGAAGAGCAGATTTGGGTTCAGCCTTGTGGCAGCTCCTGCAGGGGCTAATCAGGAGAGCTGCTGTGAGTAAAACTACGTGGAAGTTGCAGCTGCCTGGGAGATGATTTTCATGAAAGCTGCCTGGCAGTGTCAACACAGAATCCAGACTGGATTTTAGAAATGAAGCGTGGCACTTGCAAGGCACTCGGGCCGAGTATTCATAATTTTCTAATGGTGGGATTGCATTTTTTCACTTAGAATGGAAATAAAATCATTAAACAACTAGTGACATAAAATTCACCAAACTGGCTAACTGTGAACATTTCCATATTTCCTTCTAACTAATAATTAAACTATATATGGAGGTTTTGTCATTAAAATATACATGTCTTCAGCATTTGAAAATGCATTATAGCTATGGACAGAGATTAGAGTATAATCCTGAGTTGTGTTAAAGTAATGAAATTGTGAGTATCTTTCTTCTTTTTTCTATTACAGTTATTATGTTGTTTTATCGCAATGAGATAAATGTAAAAATTTTGGTAACAAATTTTGGTTCATTTAAGGACAAAGTTAATCTTGAGTTAAAATTATATTTATAGTACTATACTTTTATCCTTGGTTTCAAAAAGTAGCTCTATTTACAGAAATCTTTCTAGTAAGATAACAGATATTTAGGGAAAAAACCCATGACTTTCAGGAAACCTCTAATAGATATCAGAGTTTCTATGGCCATTAAGATATAATAAACAGGTTTAATAAATAGTATTATCTTCCTTATTTCAGTGTTAGTCTACAGATTTCAGATGATAAAATGATCCTATAAGATGATATAATTCTTTGTTAAAATAAATTTAGTGCTTAGAAACTAGGCTGATAACATAAAAACAGGGAGTATTATTTTCCAAGGGAAATAAAGTGAAGAGGAGTCACATAAATGCTGTATTAAAATAATGGTATTTGGCTTCAAGCTAGAAAAAAACACCCCTCCCCTCCATTGCTTTACCTCAATAAATATATTATTTCTTTAGTCACATGCACATTATATTTGATTTTTTAAAATATGTTAAAATTTATTTGAGAAATAATGAGGAAATCTCTAAATTCAAGACTATTTCCTGACATGTGCATCCAAGTACCATCCTAGCCTATTAGACATTCCACCTGTGCCCTTGAGACTGGCTCACAGGAGTCCATGATTGAGCCACATCTTTGACACACACCTTGTGCTCAATAGATATTAGTTTACTAAATGAATTTTTCTAGTTTCTACTACTTCAACTGAAAGGATTCAACCTCTGAATCCTGTGCTCCAGAGTACAGAAAATCTGAATGTTTGGAAGATTCTGTACCAGTGGTAGATAAGAAACACACCTGAAAATTCATGATTGCTTACCAAAAAAATTTAGATTGTTGTTAAGAGCATACATGTATAATTGTCTCCTTTTAGATAAGTGCAATAAAATGCTTCTTGTTTTAGTTATTAAGGTCTAAACTGTTTTGTTTGGTTTTTTTAACAACCAAAAGAAAAATGACATCAAATCTCAGATCCAGGAAGAGAAGAAGTTATTTTTTTGCTTGGGACCTTACTATCTTAGAACAAATGAGCACCTTCACAGTTTCTTCAGACACAGAACTGCACTGGTGTTTACCACAAAATCTTTCAAGGTAATATAAGTCCTAGGGGAGACATAAATTTCTCAAAAGAGGAAGAGAAAGAAATGGTACTGCTTGATAAGGTGAAGTTGCCAAAACGCTGTAGAACTTGCCTATCTCCATGCATGAGGTTGACCCCTTTGCTTGCAAAAGTCAAATGATAACTTCTTGATGCATGTCATTTGAATGTGTGTGCATAAGTAAATGTAAACACAAAAGGTTTTCAATTCAATTGCTGTTTAAGTCTCAATAGAATGCTAGTCATTTCAATCTGAGAATAATTTGTTTCTGCTTAATAATACTTGGTACATGGTAACCGCCCCCATCAGTGGATCTCTCCAGCTCCAGGAATTTACTTGTATTATTTAAACCAGGGTTTCCTAATTCAGGCTCCTACTCCAGTTTGCCCTCCTGTTTCCCTTCTTAACATGCTGGGTTGGGTTCACTACTGATGTATAATTGTATAATCTGAAACAGAATTTTGGTTTCTGAAACAGAAATAAGATTTCATAGTTTAAAATCTCTCTACTCTCAGCTAAGCCTAAGGGAGTGAGTAATGTGTAAACGTCAGATACTATCACAGGGTCAGTTTGTGCATAATCTCCTAAGATCTACCTGATACATGTACATGTGCATTTTCTACACATCCTGAAGACTGGCTCTGTATGAATATCCACACTTACAATTAATGTCCTTATATAGCATAGAGTTTCTGTATGTATCCCTTATGTAAACATATATAAGGGACTTCCCTGGTGGTCCAGTGGCTAAGAATCCATGCTCCCAATGCAGGGGGCCCGGGTTCGATCCCTGATCAGGGAACTAGATCCCACATGATGCAACTAAAGTTCCTGCACAAGGCAACTAAGATCCCATATGCTGCAACTAAGACCCGGCACAGCCAAATAAATAAATAAATATTTTAAAATACATACAAACATACATACATACATACATACATACATATAAGAAGGTGAATAGACTTTTCATACCTATACTCAAATTATATTTTGAACTGTATGAAAAGAAGTCCGTTCCTAACCTGAGTGAACTTGTGTCAATTTTTTAGACATTTTAATTAGAAATCTTCCATTAGGATTAGTAGTAACAAGAGCCTGTGGAATTTGTAGAAATAGATAGATGCCCAAGCCCCACCACTATGGATTCTAATTTAATGTTGAAAAGGGCTAAACCATCTATTTAGTTTTTAATGATCAAACATTATTATTATTACATGAATTATTAAGTTATTTAAATTTCAAAATATATTAGATTTAGAAATATTGCTTTAAGTGTGATCTCCTAAGTGCATATTGATATGTCAAATTCTATATCTCAGGACTCATGGTGAAATAAATAGCAGTCACAAAATTCAAATTTTTTGCTGATATATCTCTTAACATTTTATTTAAAAGAAAAGCAATATGGAATATTACTCAGCCATGAGAAGAAACAAAATTGAGTTATTTGTAGTGAGGTGGATGGACCTAGACTCTGTCATACAGAGTGAAGTAAGTCAGAAAGAGAAAAACAAATACCGTATGCTAACACATATATATGGAATTAAAAAAAAAAAAAGGTTCTGAAGAACCTAGGGGCAGGACAGAAATAAAGACACAGATGTACAGAATGGACCTGAGGACATGGGGAGGGGGAAGGGTAAGCTGAGATGAAGTGAGAGAGTGGCATTGACATGTATACACTACCAAATGTAAAATAGATAGCTAGTGGGAAGTGGCCACATAGCTCAGGGAGATCAGCTCGGTGCTTTGTGACCACCTAGAGGGGTGGGATAGGGAGGGTTGGAGGGAGACGCAAGAGGGAGGGGATATGGGGATATATGTATATGTATAGCTGATTCACTTTGTTATACAGCAGAAACTAACACAACATCATAAAGCAATTATACTCTAATAAAGATGTTAAAAAAACATAAAAATAAAAATAATAAATAAATAAATAAATATCAGCAAGTGAATTTTTAAAATGACTAACACTGCAGATATGCAGTAATGTCCCCCATTCTCTATTTCTCTCTCTCTCTCATACACACACACACACACACACACACACACACGCACACACACATCACTACAGTTGGAAGTATTTTTTGAAAAAACAGCCTATCCATTTTATCTTAGGCATAAGATATTTTTAAAATAATAAAACTGTAGTTGTTAGACAACATCACTTTGCTGATGTTTATATTACAAAGTTTTAAGCAAAATTAAAATATTACCCTCTGTTTCCTCAAAAATAGACAAATCTTAGAAACTTTACCAAATTTCTCAATTTAGTAATGAGTGATGTACTGTATTTTATGTAGAATTATAGATATTGCTATATAGATTATACATAAAACCTTCACAAATAGAATGGTGGAAAAATGGGATAAGAAAAAAAGGGGAAACTAGCCAAAATATTAAAAATGCATGAAAAAAATCAAATATACATAGCTGATAAGTCCAGTGCCTTATCTCTGCAACTGAATACAAGACTGTGATGGCTATTTGTAAGTCTTTCTTTTTTTTTTTTTTACCAGCTATTCAAAATTTCCTGTCTTTATGCAATGCTTCAGTTCTCACAGCTTTAGGATGGAGATTTGGTGATTCAAACCTTCGTTCCTAAGGAATCAGAGTCCTTTGTAGTCCTGACTATATTCTTCTTCTAATATTTACCACTGATGGTGATGTAAACATGGGACTTCAGGGATGCCCTAGATTCTGTTCACACTTTTCCTGGCCCAGTTTTATAGCACCATATCATTTCCTCTTGATGGGAAAGACTTTAACCCCAGTCAACACCTAAAACCCCTATTGTACCTATTCATTCAGGGGCATGCAGAGCACGGTAGGAGCATTTTTCCATGGACATTAAAATCTGTACACCAGCAGACCACAAATTAATAGGAATGGGAAGCAATTTTTTTGCCAAGAGATCACCACATATTTGAGTGAGTTACCATCTCCATTTCTATCCCTTTGTTCTCAAACATATACTCTAGTTATGGGGAGAAAATATTTTATATCATTCACTGGCTTAGTGCATACATCACAGGCTGCCAGAGTGTAACTCAACACTGACAAGGCACTGTCTCTTAACTATTACCATAACTGTCTTATTTTTTTTTTTTACAGTCAAATGGAATTATTTTAAAAAGTGATAGTTTGTGACATAACATGGTGTTGTACAAGTCAGTTAGAAATTCCTCAGAGGATGATTCTGGCAGAGACGTGATGAAGAGAAATAAATTCTAATCCAGAATACATCTATTTACATGTGAGAACAAAAGGCCAACTCAAGGGAATGGGTCCATGTAATAAAACTTCCTTAGGTAGTGTGCAGTGCAGGTCCCTTCAAGGTAACATTCCCCACTGGGGCCCAGTATTGATTGTTCCTGGTAGAAAGGTAAGCACTTAACAGGGGCAGTAGGCAAGTTAGCCTTGTCAAGGTGAAACTTTTAGTACCATGAATAGCCTCTATCTTTAGCGTGGTCATTTGTATGACCCTACAGAGAAAGCATTGAGTAGGCAATTTTCCTTGTTTATTTTGGAGACCTTATGTGTGAGTATTTATATGATCAAATAGTAACAGGTTCTGGGCCTATGCCCATTGTGAGTGATCCATCTACTTGTAACTTCCACGAACCTCCTTCTCACTAATGTTAGTTCTAAGTCCTACACCACCTAATCATCCTCACAAAGCAATGCAGGTGCTAACATCAAGCCATCTCTACTTTTAAACAAAGTAGACAACAAGCTGTACTATTGGATGTCCTGCCCACTGGGAGGATTTCTCTCCTGAATGCTTTTCCAGGGCCACACCTCAGTGAGACACAAGTGCCCTTCTGGCCTGTGCAAGCATGTCATGTCGAACATTCTGTGGCCCATCCGCCAATAGTTTACTCCTTTATCAACAAGTCTTGAGGACTCTGTATGAGACCCCAGTTTCAGAATAAGGGAGAGAACAGAGTATGCAGAATCAGGCATCCTTGGAATGTGATGGTTAAGAGGAAAAAAAGAGTGAAAATTACATCGCTTAAGTGTGAATTGTCATTCTCATGTCCAGAATGGCTGCTATAGTGTGGACATCTCAATATGGAATCCAAGAAAAGATGATTTTTTCAGAGACATACTTAGACAGGTATGTAGGCAGTTGTCATGACATTGTTTGGAGGGAGGAAGTTATCCAAATAAACATCATGTAGTGGAGAAAAATGGTATTTTCAGACAATGTGTGGATTTAGATTCAGGAAATCCAGGTTACAATTCTGGTTCCTAAGAGGGTCAATGCTGAAATGGCAGAATAAAGACCTTCAAAAATCCATTCCTGCATGTGACTGGAGGAATGGAAAAATCTGGAAAAAATTTCAAAATCAACAAATTTTGAAATCAACATTTTCAGAACTTTGGAAATCAGCTAAAGACCTGCAACAATCTAAAGTGTGTTTATTCAAGAAAAATGGCTGAATCTCAATACGAGCAGCAAGGTATGTTTACTGCCTTAATCTCATTCCTTGCCTCTCCAGCTCTGCAGTAGCCTTGAAAACTAACAGCATGGCAGTCATAACTGCTGTGAAAACCAGCCACTTGGAAGCTACTGGATGAGACAAAATAGGATTGGAATGCCCCAAAACCTCCAGAGAATTGTCACTATTTGACCTGTCTGGCAGCTACTAAAAAGCTCCGTTCACATCCCGTAAAGGGATGTCTTTATTTGATGTGATTTAGGCCCTGCTCTGTGAAACAGCCCATCCTCTGAACATTTGTCAAAAACAATTACAGCCGTCTCTTTGTATTTGCAGGTGATTAATTCCAGGACCTACCATGGATACCAAAATTTGCAGATGCTCAAGTCTCATAGTATTGGTGGTTCCACATCCGTGGATTCAACCAACCTCAGGTCATGTAGTACTGTATGTATTTATTGAAAAAAATTCACGTATAAGTGGACCTGGCAGTTCAAACCCATGTTGTTCAAGGGTCAACTGTACTCATCATAGCTGCCTAGGTAGCATTTCAAGTTGGGGCCAATAAGAGGCTGATCAAAAGAAGTAAAAGGGAAAACTGGGGAATGATATGTCATTTAAAAACTCCAACATATTCCTGGGAATCTAGAAAGCTGTATCCATGTGCAGGATCGTGCTCATGCTAAGGAAAGACTTGAGAAGGTTCTAATCTCTGATCTCTAGTTGACCTTGAGGATCTACACAAACAAAAAGTGAATACTAAGAGAGACTGATGGACTGTTTGACAGAGTATTTATGGTATGTCCCAATATAAACACAGCACCCCTCAGCAATATCTAGGAGATTCACTGGTTCAAAGCATTGAAGGAAATCTCTGTTCCATCATTAGTTGACCACTAACAGAAACAAGCAGAGACATCAGTAGCATATATGACAAAGAATACATACTCTACAGTATACGTTCAGGAAAGTAACCAAACAAACACAGCAAAAATAACAAACCCCAGGAACATTCTGATTTCCAGAGCTGGAATATTTTATTATTTAAAGTGTCCACTTTTAGCAAAAAATATGCTCCATGCAAAGAGGAGAGTATGAACCATATACAGGAATGAAAGCAGTCAATAGATAATGTCTCTGAGGAATCCCAGATGCCGAACTTACTAAACAGAACTTAAATCAGCTATTTTAAACACTGTCCAGGAACTAAAGGAAATCATGTATGAAGAACAAAAGGAAAGTATGAGAAAGATTTCTTACCAAATAGAAGATATCAATCAAAAGATTATAAAAAAGAATCAAATAGAATTCTGGAGTTGAAACTACAATACCTGAAATAAAAAATTCACTAGAGAATAACAATAGCAGATTTGAGCAGGCAGCATCAGTGTATTTGAAAATGGGCCAATTGAGATTATCCATTTTAAGGAACTAGAAAAAAAAAGAATGAAGGAAAATGAACAGAGCCTCAGAGACCTATGGGACAGCATCAAGCATACCAACATACATTTAATGAAAGATCCTGAAGGAGAAGAGAGACAGAAGGAATATTTGAAAAAATACTGGCTGAAAATGGCCCAAATTTAATGGAAAACATTAATCTGTGCATCTAAGAAGATTAGTGAACTCCAAGTAAGATAAATTCAAAGAAATCTACATGTAAATATATCATAATCAAAACTTTGAAGGACAAGTACAAAGAGAGAACTTGGAAAGTAGCAGGAAAAAAAGTGACTCATCACATACAAAGGATTTTCAATAATATTGACAGCTGACTTCTCAGAAATCAAAGAGGCTAGAAGGCAGTGGGATGATGTACTAAAAGTGCTGAAAGGTAAGACTGTCAGTTCAAAAATTCTATATTCTGCAAAACTATTCTTCCAAAATTAGGGAGAAATTAAAACATTCCAAGATAAAAACTGAGAGTTTATTGCTAGCAGACATGCCCTGGAAGGGAGTTCTTCAGGCTGTAATGAAAGTAAACTAGATATTAATTTGAATGCGCACACAAAAAATTAAATGCAATGGTAAAGTGACTATACAGAAAAACATGAGACACTATAAATGTAGTTTTTGTTTGCAACTCTTTTATTCTACTATCTGATTTAACATACAGTTGCCTAAAGCAATGTTTTTAAAACTGTGTTGATGGGCTTATAATGCATGAAGATGTAATTTGTGTGACAATAATTGTACAAAGAGGGAGGAGAGATGGAACTACATTGGAGCAATTTTTTATATCTTTGAAATTGACTCAATATTAAGATGATTTAAATTATTTTCAATTAAGATGTAAATTCTAATCACCAGGGTAACCATTAAGAATATAACTCAAAAACAAATAGTAAAAGAAACAACTAGAGCATTAAAATATAAAATATAAAAATGAGACAATTTAAACCATCAGATCAGTAAAAATTAGTTTAAAAATCCACCATAATTAACAATACTCTTAAATAATTACTATTTTGGTGTTTACTTTTCTAATCTTAAAAAAGAAAGTTCACATATATTTGCACACACATATGTATCTTCATTTAACATGATATTGTAAACCTTTTTTGGTCTCAAATTTGGATTCGAAATATATGGTGGGGAATTTTAAACTAATTTTTCTGTATATTGTAGAATCTGTACTTGTACACAAGTAACCTGATATTTTTTGTTATATACAATTAAAATACATATGGATTCATGACATGTTCATTTCTGTTAAACATATGAAATATTTTTAAATAATCGATTATAATTTCATAATCAATTTGAAAGTTAAAATCAAATCCAGTCATAATTTTTTGCATACTCACATGGTATAAGGAGCTACCAGTAATATACATGCTAATACTTATCCTTTCTCTAAAAGATTTTTATTAATCTGAAAACAGCTTAAAGAATTATTTAAGCACAAAGAGTTATAAAGTGTTTTAATAAGCAAAAGTTGATAACATTTAAAATAAGTTAAGTGCCCCAATCAAATGCTTTTGGTTTGTGGGCACATGCAAATTTGCTCAGTGTTCCCTTCACATGGGGATTTGTGTGATGTTTGTTTTCACTAAGAAGGAGAAAATGGAAAAGCTATTTCAGAACCTGATTTGATTGCTTTGAAAACAAACAAACAAAAAGTACCTTATTCTTGTGGCTTTGGGCTAATTGCTCTTCCCTTCAAACCTGTTTTCTTGGTGTGTGGGTTTTTTCCCCATTTATCTATTTTCAGGTAGATTTAATGGCTTATGGGAAAAACTTTAATTTACTTCTTCCTTTTGGAAAAGGTTTTCTTCTGTATCTTTTCTTGTCTTACTCTGTAAAGTCTCATTTTAGCCTTAGCATGTTAAGGAATTAATAATGCATGTGACAGATTTTTTTCTGATATTTTTCAACTTTTAAGAGGTTGTGCATAATGATCTGATCCCAGAAATGATATATCCTCATTTCAATTCTGCCTCTGAGCAGAACTATATTATCTCCAGAGAGCCATGATATAACCTTATCCACTTATCAATCGCCTTACCTACACAATAGAAAGGGAGGGAAGCCCATTTTAGATGAAAGCACTTTGAGTTAAAAAAAAAAAATAGGAAATTTACATAATTAATTTTAATGATGTGAAAATCTAACGTAGATACGCTCATACCCTCAGTAATTGCTGACTAACCTTAACTTCAAAACTTGCTCTTGAAATCTCTGTACCCAAGTGATTTCTTATGTGTTATTTTCTTACACAAAAATAATAGCTACTGTTAATTGAACACTTACTATGTACCAAGCACTATTCTAGGCTCTTGGTATGTGTCACTTCATTCAATAATCATAACAGCCTGTTAAGCAGATACTATTATTATTGCAGAGGATTCTAAGGTAGAGAGGGGTTGAATAACCTGCCCCAGGATTTGACTTTCAGTAACGTTATAGTACAACCTGCAATTTTAACCTCTATCCATTGTTAACTATGAAAAAGTTATCGACAGGAGAATTTCATTTAGGATCAAAAATAGCTAATGTCTTTCCTACTGCACAAAATATAGACACATATGTGGGGTTATAAATAAAAGTAAAGATGTCAGAGATCCTCCAATGATTAAAGTTCTATTCACCATAAAGTAGCAAGTTGGGGCAAGATTTGGAGGTAGACATTTGTCAAACATATTTTTGAGGCTGGTTTATCTAAAATGGATGCCAGATATTTATATCTGAATTTTTAAAAGTATTTTCTTGCTGATTCAACAAAATGCAAGGTAATCTAGTGTTAAACAAAAAAAAAAGGAATGTTTTTAAAGACCTCAAGAAAATACTAGTAGTAGCATTCACTTTCATATTTTTTATTAAAGAATGAAAATTATGGTTCTGTCAGATATACACTAAATTAATATTTGTGGTTGGGTCAGAGACCTTTCTGACTAAAGCATTAATTTATGGGTTTAGAATAAATTTATAATTTTTCTAAAGTCTTTGAATGAAAACAACAACAAAAAGCAAAACCATATACATTTGAGCTTAACATTAAAATTTTTTTAAAATAATAGTTTATTTTTTTTTAATTAATTAATTAATTTATTTATTTTTGGCTGCGTTGGGTCTTTGTTGCTGTGTGCGGGCTTTCTCTAGTTGCGGTGAGTGGGGGCTACTCTTCGTTACGGTGCGTGGTCTCATTGCGGTGGCTTCTCTTGTTGCAGAGAAGCTTCAGGGGTTGTGGCTTACGGGCTCTAGAGCGCAGGGTCAGTAGTTGTGGCGCACGGGCTTAGTTGCTCAGCGGCATGTAGGATCTTCCCAGACCAGGGCTTGAAGCCAGGTCCCCTGCATTGGCAGGCAGGTTCATAACCACTGCACCACCAGGGAAGCCCTAAAAATGTTAATGTTTAATACCTTAACATTAAAATTTTTTTTTAAATGTACTTTTATGTTATGCACATATTTTATGCCAGGTGGTCCTCTATGTGTTCCACAGATGTTACTTCATTTCATCTTTCTACCTACTGTGTGTGCAGTGACTATTGTCATCTAAATTTTACAGATTAAGAAACTCAGAAAAGTTAAACAGCTTGCCCAAAGTTATACAGTTGAGATGTGGCAGACATAGTAAATAAAACTTCAGGTCTGATTTCTAAACTCGTGATTATACCACTGTCCTATACTGTGTATCTTGGGCTTTTAAAATTGACACCAGTTCTCTCTCTCTCCATCTCTCTCTCTCTCTCTCTCACACACACACACATACAGACACACACACACAAAGTAAAACAATCCAAGTCTCTAAATATGTCTAACATTTTATTGATGGGTCAGATCATCCAGGGGAATTATTGTAAGGATTAGCTAATGTATGTTTTATGGAAAATTATATTACTCTATAGTCTGAGTATATACATATACATATACATACACATTCACACATTGTGAGAGGTGGTGGCCCTACATGTAAGCTTGAATTATCTATTTAGTTATACTCCTAAAATCAGCCCATATATTTCATGATGAGTATTCAGGTTTTTTATTACTAAAATTATTTCTAGTAGCTTTCTTTGCATTAATTGGTAGTGAAGTTTTAGTCACGGTTAACAATGAAGAAGCATTTATTCCTTTTCAAATAGAGTTGTATAAATGTAATTTTAAATTAAAAGCTTGAGATTCTGAAATGAATAACTATTATCATTTTTTTCACCATGCACCATTCTGAGAAGATACTCATTAACCATTTCAGTTAGAAAAAACAGTGACCCTACCTTGAAAGCACCTACCACTGAAATTTTTTTTCTTCTTCTGTGTACAGGCATACCTCAGAGATATTGTGGGTTCAGTTCCAGACCACCACAATAAAGCATCAATCACAATAATGCAGGTCACATGAATTTTTTGGTTTTCAATGCATATGAAAGTTATGTTTACACTATACTGCAGTCTATTAAGGATGCAATAGCATTATATCTAAAAAACCAATGTAGACACCTTAATTTTGAAATACTTTGGGGACTTCCCTGCTGGTGCAGTGGTTAAGAATCCGCCTGCCAATGCAGGGGACATGGGTTCGATCCCTGGTCCTGGAAGATCCCACATGCTGCGGAGCAACTAAGCCCGTGCGCCACAACTACTGAGCCTGCACTCTAGAGCCCGCAAGCCACAACTACTGAGTCCGTGTGCCACAACTACTGAAGTCCACATGCCTAGAATCTGTGCTCCACAACAAGAGAAGCCACCACAATGAGAAGCCCGCGCACCGTAAGGAAGAGCAGCCCCCGCTCGCCGCAACTAGAGAAAGCCCGTGTGCAGCAACGAAGACCCAACACAGCCAAAAAAATAAATTAATTAATTAATAAAAAAATAAATAAAATAAAATACTTTATTGCTAAAAAATGCTAACCATCATCTGAGCTTTCAGCTAGTCATAATCTTTATGCTGGTGCGGGTCTTGCCTTGATGTTGATGTTGCTGACTGACCAGGGTGGTAGTTGCTGAAGGCTGGGGCAGCTGTGGCAGTTTCCTAAAATAAGACAGCAATGCAGTTTGCCACAATGACTGACTCTCTTTCACTAACAATTTCTCTGGGCATACAATGCTGTGTGATAACATTTTACCCATAGTAGAAATTCTTTCAGAATTGGAATCAATCCTCTCAAAACCTGCCACTGTTTTATCAACTAAGTTTATGTAATATTCTAAATCCTGTGTTTTCATTTCAACAGCCTTCACAACATCTTCACCAGGAGTAGATTCCATCTCAAGAAACCACATTCTTTGCTCACTCATAAGGAGCAGCTCCTCATCCATTAAAGTTTTTAAAATTATTATTATTTTTATTTTTATACAATTTTTAAAGGATACACTCCATATACCAAATACTCCACTGCAGAATATTGGCTCTATTTCCCATGTTGTATAATACATCGTTGTAAAGTTTTATCATGGGATTGCAGCAACTCAGTCACATCTTCAGGCTCCACTTCTTATTCTAGTTCTCTTGCTATATCTACCACACCTGCAGTTACTTCCTCCACTGAAGTCTTGAACCTCTCCAAGTCATCCATAATGGTTGGAATCAACTTCTTCCAGACTCCCGTGAATGTTGATATTTTGACCTCTTCCCATGAATCATGAATGTTCTTAATGGTGTCTAGAATGGTGAATCCTTTCCAGAAGGTTTTCAATTGCCTTTGCCAATATCCATCAAACTAATTACTGTCTATGGCAGCTATAGCCTTACAAAATGTATTTCTTAAAGAATAAGACTTGAAAGTTGAAATTACTCCTTGATCCAGGGCCTGTAGAATGGATGCCATGTTTGCAGGCATGAAAACAACAGTAATCTAGTTGTACCTCTCCATCAGAGCTCTTGGGTGACGAGGTGCACTCTCAGTGAGCAGTGATAGGTTGAAAGAAATCTTTTCTGAGCAGTCTCAACAGCAAGCTTAAAATATTCAGTAAACCACATTCTAAACAGATGTGCTGTCATCCAGTCTGTGTCATTCCACTGGTAGGGCACAGGCAGAGTAGATTTAGAAGAATTCTAAATGGCCCTAGGATTTTCAAAATAGTAAAGGACCATTAGCTTCTTTAAAGTCACCAGCTGCATTAGCCCCTAATAAGAGAGTCAGCCAGTTCCTTTGAAGCTTTGAAGTCAGGCATTGATTTCTCTTCTCTAGCTATGAAATGCCTAGATGGCATCTTCTTGCAATACAAGGCTCTCTTGTCTAAGTTGAAAACCCGTTGTTTAGTGTAGCCACCTTCATTAATTATCTTAGCTAGATCTTCTGGACAACTTGATGCAGCTTCTACATTAGCACTTGTTTGTTGCTTCACCTGACACTTTGATGTTGTGGAGACAGCTTCTTTCCTTAACCTCTTGAACCAAGCTCTGCTAGCTTCAAACTTTTCTTCTGAAGCTTCCTCCCCTCTCCCAGAGGAGAGTTAAGAGAGTTAGGGTCTTGCTCTGGATTAGGCTTTGGCTTAAGGGAGTGTTGTGGCTGGTTTGATCTTCTATCCAGAACACTAAACCTTTCTCCATATCAGCAATAACACTCTTTCATTTTCTTTTCATCCATGGGTTCACTGGATTAGTACTTTTAATTTTCTTTAAGAACTTTTCCTTTGCATTCACAATTTGGCTAACTGCTGGGCACACGAGGCTCAGCTTTCAACCTGTCCTGGCTTTCCACAAGCCTTCTTCACTAAGCTTAATCATTTATAGCTTTTTTTTTTATTAAAGGGGTTGAATTTATTCTATGAAATTTTATTTTATTTTATTTTTTTGGCCACAACGCATGGCTCATGGGATCATGGGATTAGTTCCCTGACCAGGGATTGAACCTGGGTCCTCGGGTGTGAGAGCACGGAGTCCTAACCACTGGACTGCCAGGGAGTTCCTGTTTCTAGCTTTTGATTTAAAGGGAAAGATGTGTGACTCTTCCTTTCACTTGAACACTTAGAGTCTATAGTAGGGTTATTAATTCGCCTAATTTCAGTATTGTTGTGTCTCAGGGGAAAGGGAGGTTCAAGGAGAAGGAGAGAGACTGGGGAACAGCCTGTGAGTGGAACAGTCGGAACACACACAGCATTTATAAAGGTCTCCATCTTATATGGGTGCAGTTTGTGGCATCAAAACAATTGCAGTAGTAATATCAAAGATCACTGATCACCATGACATATATAATAATAATGAAAAATTTTGCAATTTTGCAAGATTTACCAGTATGTAACACAGAGACATGGACTGATTAAATGCTGTTGGAAAAATGGCACCAATAGACTTGGTTGATGCCGGGTTACCACAAACCTTCAATCTGTAAAAAACAAAGTATCTGTGCAGAGCAATAAAGCAAAGCACAATAAAACAAGGTACACCTATACTCAGGGTTGCAGTGGAAGATTTTAAAACTTAAATAAATTATACATAAAATACACATGATGATCAACCACTTATCGTGGCAATGAGAAACCAAGAACTAACAATTTTTAATCACATTTCATAACTAGAAGTTAATTTCATACACATTATCTTTAAGAATCTTAAGTTAGATAGGCAGGTATTATATATTCCCCATATTTTTGAATAAAGATAAAAGAATCAATATTCATAGAGCACTGTGATTGCTGATAATTAACTGGGTAACTTTAAGAAAATAATAATTCTTCTGCACCTCAGTTTTTTAACCTACGGAACAGGGCTGCTAATATACACTTGTCTTACTTCAAGGGGTTTCTACTAGAACCAAGATAAGGCAGGAGAAAAGTAACTGCATACTGCAAAGAGTTTTCCTTTGCCTCCGTTTTCTCATGTGTACAACATGAGCTAATGTTAAGGCCATAAAGTATCATGAAAATTCTTTCTGTAACAAAAAATTCCATTATGTAAGTGTGAGATATTATTGGTCGCGCATGCCCAGGTTTTCAACCTAATTTAGCAAGACTTTAGGTTATTAGTGTTAATATTTTTCTTCCTCTCAACATTCATATTGTACAATTAAGATTTTTAAGACATTCTACTTCTGTTTTCCTGACCTGGATTCACTCAAGGTTAAGTTTGTAATGCATTCCTCTTCTTCCTTCTTACCCTTAAGGGGATTAAGAGACTTGCTAGGTCTATCAGGGTTTTAAGGGGAAGCATAACAAAAGAACAGCAGAGCACTTACTTTTGAGGATAAACAGTCTCTTCCATGTAAAGCCTAATAAGTGTTAGTTCAAAAATGGGATATTAACCAATGCATATTGGTGTTATAGAAAGACTTGATGCCTCACTTTAAATGCATTACTAGTAGGCTACTATTTTATAAGTCTAGCAATTGAAACCCCTTTGAAGATACAATTTCATTACACCATAACCCCATAACCATATCATTTACAAAGGCTTGGTCATCATTCACTACAAATGGTTTTAATCAAAGGAAAACCCTCAGAAAACAGAACTGGCCGGTATTTTGTGTAATGCAATAGCTCCCCCATCTTACAGACTGAAGAATATAGACTGGAATTCTTCTTTTGATAAATAATATTAATGACATCTATATTTTTGTTAATTCTATTTTCTTTCCTTAACTCTTTCAAAGAAGAGAAACCTTATCATTGATATAACTGTTCCAAAAGTATTCATTATTTCTACATGATCTTTGAGAAAATAAAATCCTTACAGGACACTGAAAATATCTCAGTGACTATGATATTTAAAAGTCATCTCGTAAAGATTAATAAATATCATGGATATCTTATGTCCTTTTAACATGTCCTAGGAAAATATAATTTTATCTTCTTATATGTTTAAAAGTGATGTTTGTACTTGAAAAGTCTTTTTTAAAGGTTTCTTACATTTTGATAACTTAATAACAATATTCAGGTTTTCTCTCCAAATTAGTTTGACTCAATACTTAAACAAATATTTATTCAACATTTTCAGTCTTGCAAAATAGCTGAAGAAATTACTAAGTAACTTACTTCAGGTATCCTTAATAATGATTACATAGATAATTCAATTAAAAATCCTAAAACTTACTTACTTAAGACAACTCAGGTAAAAGGATTTTCTTTCTGAAATTCATAAAAAATTGCATCTACATATATAAAATTAATATATGTAAATTATTTTATATAATATATGAATTAAAATGTTCAACTTTCAAAGTTTTATCAGGCCCTATATACTGTAGAATTCTATATTTAGCAATATGAAACAAACACAAATTTTATGAGAGCCAGAAAAAAAAAAAGCTCACCACATAAAAGAACTCATAATAATGAATAGAATAAAAGAAAATTGCAGGTACTTTTCATTTTATAAAGTAGGTATTCAACAGCCTACTAAATGTAAAGCAGATTTTTTGAAAAAATCAACATCAAAGACATGATTCCATTTGGGGAAAATCACTCCCCCACCCCCATAGACACCACCACCTAAATTTCTTGAGACCATTTGGCAGAAAATATACTGGTTACAGCAATTGAATATTTAATAATGGAGCCATGTGAGGACACTTTTAGAACCCTGTAGACAGTTGTATGCTGTGACCAGTTTATTGGCTAGCTGAAGCTAAGTGTGTGTATCTCTTCCCAAATCTGTGGTCACTAATCTCATATGGTAGCTTGAAATCAAGCTTGAATCATTTAAACCAAAGATTGATAAAGATTGTGTATCAGACCTTTTCTCCTCTTTTCCCCAAATCCTCCTTGGTTGTTAAACATTTACCAGCACACTTTAGTCAGCAGTAATTCCAAACCTATAAACTATTTTTCGGCATCAAGGTTTCCTTTTTTTACTGTGCACTCTGTGAAACATTTCCCAAATTCCTGAAATTTCTCATACTGTTAATTCTCTGGGTCTGTGATGCAAGTACAGAATGTAGAACTTTTTTTTTTTTTTTTTTAAAGAGGTTGGAAATCTGATCAGGGTGCCAGCATGGTCAGGTTCTGGTGAGGACTCTTCCTGGATTGCAGATAGCTACCTTCTCACTATGTCCTCACATGGCTGAGAGAGACCTCTGTGGTTTCTTCCTCTTATAAGGCCACCAGTTGTTTTCCAGCTTCTAGAGATTGCTTTCCTTGGCTTGTGGTCCCTTTCCATCTTCAAAGCTATCATTGTTGCATCTCTCTGACCCTTCTTCCATGGACATATCTCCTTCTCTAGAACATCTGTTTTTGCTTTTATACTCATACTGTCTAAATTGTTACAGAACTACATTTGGTAAATGAGAACCATTATCTAATACATGAATTTTAATCTGAAAATTCCATGATTTGTCATCTTTCATGAAATTAAACGTTGCCATACATATTTGATTCCATAGATTCTGCAATCTTGTGAAATTAGTTCTCAAGAGAAAGTAAGAAAAATTTAAAATTAATGTAATAACTAATTAATAATTTAATATAGTTGTTAAAGCTACAACTTTATTTTTGATGCAAATATATATTTGTGAATATACACAGAGTATTAGAATTTTTTGCATACTTCAAGCATTTTTGTTAAACATCAACAACTAATGTAAGCTAAAGGCACAAGTACAATTAGAATGGAGAAAAGAGAGAACTCAAAGAAAATAAAATTAAATAAAATACAGGTTTATTAAAGTGCTTTTCTTGTGTTTTTTAATTCATATATGCAGTGAAGTAATAGATGGATTTTAGCATTTATATAAAACGTGTTTTGTCATTTAAACAGAATTAATAAAAACTGTTTAATATTTAAATAAAATTAACATAAAATTGGAATATCTGTTTTGCATCTATAATAGTTATTATAGATAAATAACCACCTTAAACAGTGGTTCTCAAAAGACAAGGAGCACAGAATCACCCAGAAGGCTTGTTAAAAGATTCCTGGGCCCAGCCCAGAGTTTCTGTTTCAGTAGATCTGGGACTGATCCGAGAATTTGCATTTCTAACAAGATGCTGGTCCAGGGACCACACTATGAGAAGTACTGCTCTAAAAGTGAAAGTCTTCTAAATACTGACTTTGTCAAGGCTAACCACACTGACACGGACAAATTACTCAGATCTTTGAAAAATGAATTGAGCTGTTAACTATTTAATAAACCATAGCACCTTTGTTTTTAGAAATATAATAAAAATAGTTTTGAGGTTATTATCCTATAATTTTAAGTTTCTTCATAAAGTATTGTTTAGGGAAAATCAACATTTTTCTGTGTACTTTTAGAAAAAAAACTTTTACCTATCCGAATTCTCGTAAAAGTTGTGATAATTGGTGACAGAAAAGGTGTCTTTGAACAGTTTTCGTTTTTCTGATTTTATTTTTTGTTGTTTAAGTAAAATTTTATGTTGTTCTTGGTCATTTATTTAGTTTTTTAAAATATCTAAATGCTGGAGAGGGTGTGGAGAAAAGGGAACCCTCTTGCACTGTTGGTGGGAATGTATATTGATACAGCCACTATGGAGAACAGTATGGAGGGTCCTTAAAAACTAAAAATAGAACTACAATATGACCCAGCAATCCCACTATTGGGCATATACCCTGAGAAAACCATAATTCAAAAAGAGACATGTACCACAATGTTCATTGCAGCTCTATTTACAATAGCCAGGGCATGGAAGCAACTTAGGTGTCCACTGACAGATGAATGGATAAAGAAGATATGGCACATATATACAATGGAATATTACTCAACCATAAAAAGAAACAAAATTGAGTTATTTGTAGTGATATGGATGGACCTAGAGTCTGTCATACAGAGTAAAGTAAGTCAGAAAGAGAAAAACAAATACCATATGCTAACACACATATATGAAATCTAAAAAAAAAAAAAAAAGGTCTGAAGAACCTAGGGACAGGACAGGAATAAAGATGCAGACGTAGAGAATGGACTTGAGGACACGGGGAGGGGGAAGGGTAAGCTGGGACAAAGTGAGAGTGGCATGGACTTATATACACTACCAAATATAAAATAGATAGCTAGTGGGAAGCAGCCACATAGCACAAGGAGATCAGCTCGGTGCTTTGTGACCACCTAGAGGGGTGGGAGAGGGAGGGTGGGAGGGAGACACAAGAGGGAGGAGATATGGGGATATATGTATATGTATAGCTGATTCACTTTGTTATACAGCAGAAACTAACACACCATTGTAAAGCAATTATACTCCAATAAAGATGTTAAAAAATAATAAATAAAATAAAATATCAGTTGGCTACTAGTTTGTTTACAGATATTTATTTTATAGCTTTTTATAATACATCTATCATAGAACATTTGCATCTCAAAAGACAGATATTTCAGTATTTTTACTATATACCATCATCCTCAATTTAATTAAAAATATCAGTAAGAAAAGTCATGCAACAATTAAAGTAAATATTTATAGAAGAACTTAGACAAGGCAATATGAACCAGCTTCCGTCATGGTTCTAGAAAGAAGTTTCTTCTACCTGGGGCTAATCCCTCATGGATAGGATCTTCTATTAGCTCCTTGGGTATCTTGCTTTAGCATTTTTAACTCTTTTCCTTGTATTTTTATTTTTTATTTCTTAATGGAATCTGACTTGATATATCCTTCAACCCCCTCCATCTGCGCTTAAGTCTTCTCATGTGAATGAATGATCCAAAATCCTGTCTTAGATTTCTTACTTACCATTTTCTCCTTGACCCACTGAAAGAAGAGGCTGCTCTGCTCTATCACGCCACTGAAAATATTCTTGCTAACATCACCAGTGATGCACCATAAATCTTCTCCTCTGACTTCACTCTCTGTTATTAGTCTCTCTGTAAAATTTGCTACTGTTCTCCAATCTATTTCCTGAAATCCTTGTGTCCTTACTTTTCCTGATAGCATTCTCTCCAACTTGCTATTAAGATATATTCCTTTTCAACTTCTTCCCATCTCTTTTTTCATCAATTCCTTGGCTATTCCTATACTACTGGGGTCCATCTTTAGTCAGATGTTCTCACTCATGCATTCTCATTTAATCCCATGATTTTAACTGTCACCTATAAGTTAATGCCTTTCAAATTGTATCTACATCCTAGATTGCTCCTCTGAACTCAACTTACATATCCACATACCTCCTGAGAATTTCTTTCAACCATCTTATTCTCATATGTAAAACCCGAATTAATTATTCTCACCCAAACTGGCTTTCTTTGTACATCCATATATTGGAGGACTGGAGACTTCAGTATGTTCTTTCCTGTATCTAGACCCACTTCTCAGAAGACCCAGAATATCTCTTCTTAGAGTCTGGCTCCCATGGCTGTTTGCTGAGTAAGTAGCAGGGCATATTACCCCATCCCCTGAGCATAGCTGGGCCAGTGTTATCTCTCTTCTGGGGACTGAAGTTGAGACAGACAGAATGTGGTATTAGCAGTGGGTGAGATGATCACATGTGGGCAATGTTCTCTAATTATCAAGCAGGAAAAAAAGCTGGTCTGAAGAGAAAGGTTCATTAAAGCGCAGGTGAAGAGAGCAGTAGAAATGAGAAACTGTTACACTAGTAAGTGAAAAAGATGGCTAGGGTAGCTGCACTGTTTTCTTATAACTCCTGAGTTCTTCTGTACATTCTTTTCTTGGGATAATAGAGATGTTCCTGTACGGATATAGTAAAGTTTGATTGAGTCTAAGAGTCGACCTAGTCTACTCTGACAGTGATCAAATTGGCCATTAGGCCACATGAGTATTAACTTCTTAACAACTTTTGAATCCAATCCTCTTTCCCCCATTCATAGCCATACCCTCTTCTCACCTAAAGTACTACAGTTTTCCATTAGAGCTTTTCTTTTTCCTCCATCATCTTCAGCCATCTATCCCTCTATCTTTCATACTGTTGCAGGACCAATCTTTATAAAATAGGAATCCATATTTATTATTCTTCTGCATGTGTCATTTGCCATTTCATGGCTCCCTGCTGACTACCAGAGGAAGTAAATGCCTTTAAGTAGAGTATGCTAACTGCTCTCTGTCCAGAACCTGGCCAACTTTAATTCATCTTGAGGGTTTGCTGTCCTCTACCTTTTATTTGGCTCATGTTATTCTTGCTGCCTGGAATACCCTTCTCTACCTTGTTGCCTGATCATTCCTACTTATCTTTTCAGACCCAACTCCACTGTCTCCATTTGCAAATCTCCCCTGAGCTGGCAAGTAGAGCTGATTATTCCCTTCTTTGGAATATACACACATACACATTTATCCACTCTGTATCATTTACTTATTTAAATGCCTTTCCTTCATTTCAGAACATGAATTCATTGTTGATGGGGAGCAGTGTTTCATTATTTATGCAGCATTTATTTATTTATTATGATCTGACTAAACTCAAGAGGTTACTGGTATAATCCAAAGTAGATCTGGGTTTCCCGGATACTAATGATTGACTGCTGGTCTATGTGTTAATCCATAATCTAATTCACTTTCTCTTCAAGAAAGAGGGCAACTTTAGAATTATTATAGCTCATACTACAAAATTCATTTTTAAATATCAAGGAGCTCATGTTAAAAGATAAACTGAGGCACATTAAACTTTTCAAGAGTTTATTTGAGCATGCATCATTCAAATTGGGCAGCACTAAACCAGAGGTGGTTAGGAGTACTCCACGCACAGGAGGTAGGGAGATTTATTTACAGAGAAGATGAGGAAGCAAACTACAGAAAGTATCTGATGGGCTACAGTTTTAAGCAGTTGCCTTATTTGGGCAAGCCTAGTTGGCTGTTGGTGACTGGTTGTTCTTAAGTTTCATTTTCTCAGATTGGAGGAAATTGGCTCTGTTTCAGGTTTTGGTTTGCTTGTGTAGGCTATCAAGGCATTAGAGTCACCTTAGGCTAATGGTCTTCTTGTTTAATTACTTTAACACCCATATTTAAATTAATGGTTTTCTTCACAGCACTTCAAATTGTGACATAGATATATAATCATATATCTATGATTTCTTAGAATCACAATTTACTTTTTCCTACTCAAATTCCACATTTTTAAAAAACATCTTTATTGGAGTATAATTGCTTTACAGTGGTGTGTTAGTTTCTGCTGTATAACAAAGTGAATCAGCTATATGTATACATATATCACCATATCCCGTCCCTCTTGCGTCTCCCTCCCACCCTCCCTATCCCACCCCTCTAGGTGGACACAAAGCACCAAGCTGATCTCCCTGTGCTATGCAGCTGCTTCCCACTAGCTATCTATTTTACACTTGGTAGTGTATATATGTCCATGCCACTCTCTCACTTCGTCCCAGCTTAACTTTCCTCCTCCCCGTGTCCTCAAGTCCATTCTATACGTCTGTGTCTTTATTCCTGTCCTGTCCCTAGGTTCTTCAGAACCTCTTTTTTTTTTTTTAGATTCCATATATATGTGTTAGCATATGGTATTTGTTTTTCTCTTTCTGACTTACTTCACTCTGTATGACAGACTCTAGGTCCATCCACATCACTACAAATAACTCAATTTTGTTTCTTTTTATGGCTGAGTAATATTCCATTGTATATATGTGCCATATCTTCTTTATCCATTCATCTGTTGATGGACACTTAGGTTGCGTCCATGTCCTGGCGATTGTAAATAGAGCTGCAGTGAACATTGTGGTACATGAAAGAATTATGGTTTTCTCAGGGTATATGCCCAGAAGTGGGATTGCTGGGTCATACAGTAGTTCTATTCTTAGTTTTTAAGGAACCTCCATACTGTTCTCCATAGTGGCTGTATCAATATACATTCCCACCAACAGTGCAAGAGGGTTCCCTTTTCTCCACACCCTCTCCAGCGTTTATTGTTTGTAGATTTTTTGATGATGGCCATTCTGACTGGTGTGAGGTGATACCTCATTGTAGTTTTGATTTGCAGTTCTCTAATGATTAGTGATGTTGAGCATCCTTTCATGTGTTTGTTGGCAATCTGTGTATCTTCTTTGGAGAAAGGTCTATTTAGGTCTTCTGCCCATTTTTGGATTGGGTTGTTTTGTTGATATTGAGCTGCAAGAGCTGCTTGTAAATTTTGGAGATTAATCCTTTGTCAGTTGCTTCATTTACAAATATTTTCTCCCATTCTGAGGGTTGTCTTTTCATCTTGTTTATGGTTTCCTTTGCTGTGCAAAAGCTTTTAAGTTTCATTAGGTCCCATTTGTTTATTTTTGTTTTTATTTCCATTTCTCTAGGAGGTGGGTCAAAAAGGATCTTGCTGTGATTTACATCATAGAGTGTTCTGCCTATGTTTTCCTCTAAGAGTTTGAAAGTATCTGGCCTTACATTTAGGTCTTTAATCCATTTTGCATTTATTTTTGTGTATGGTGTTAGGCAGTATTCTAATTTCATTCTTTTACATGTAGCTGTCCAGTTTTCCCAGCACCACTTATTGAAGAGCCTGTATTTTCTCCATTGTATATTCTTGCCTCCTTTATCAAAAATAAGGTGACCATATGTGTGTGGGTTTATCTCCGGGCTTTCTATCCTGGTCCATTGATCTATATTTCTGTTTTTTCCACAAGTATTTTTAAACCAACTCCTTTTATCCAAATGTGGGGAGACTTACGAATAAGATATGAGAGTGGGAGAAGGAGGCAGTAAGATCGCTAGATCATACTCTATGAAGCTTGAAAAGTTAGCTTAAGATCTCTATGTTTCAGTTTTTTAAAACTTAAAGTTAGCAGTTGAAATAGCTAATCTATAAATCTCCGCCTAACTCTAAATTTCTGTTCTTGGAAAATCAAAACATTTCTAAATATTAATAAAAAGAATAATTTAGAAAGTAATCATTAGTGGCCAGCATACTTACTTATATTAATACTTAAAGGCATCTATTACTGCTTATATAAACATAAATTAAAATATATTAATGCATTTCTCCATTCCTAGGTAGAAATATCACAAAACATTTTGATTATAGTAACCTATCTATAAAAGTATAGGGGCTATATATTAATGTAAATTTTAATTATCTGATTTTTATCTTTAGTAAATCAGAGATATAGTACAACAAAATCTCAGATGAGATAGAAAAAGTGTTTATTCATTTGAAGGTAACCTCCAATAGATTGTGCTCCAGGAATGTTTCATCATCAGTTGATGCAGTTAAAAGCCTGAAACAAAAACACTACCAGAAACAGAAAATGGAGCAAAGTGTCAATTGCTTTTGCATTGTGACTGCTAAATATAAAGGATTTCTTATTTTCATGAACTATAGTTTCTTAAAGTCAGATATTCTGTTTCACCCATTACAGAGTTACTAGCTTAGAAAAAAATAAAACAAAAATACATTTAAAAATAAATATGTTATACCTTTATTGAACAGTCTGTTCCATGTAAATTTTATGTATATGGCTCTTTTTAACATGAAAATAACAGAGGATCTGTTTGAACTCACCAAATAAATGGTTTTAAGAAAGCCTGGCACATTATCTTATGCATATGTACATTATCTTCCTAAATACTTATGTGATACAGGAATAAATATTAAATTTGAAAAGATAAAAGACAAAAATTAAGGAAGTTTCTGTATTCACTATATTGAAAAAATAGTTATCACCTTGTGTAAATGTGATCTACATAGAATGGGAAACACTGAATTTGCTGTCTGGGTCATGGCTGAACAATTGGGAACATTGTAGATGGTGTTCAGTCACTTTCTTTTCCAAAATTTAACAACTTTTTTCAAATCCAGGATTTATTCTCTTGGGGTCCTCTTGCTGTTGCCTTTCAGTTCCAGCATTTGCTTCTTAGTGCAGCCATGGCACAGATCCATTGCACCAAAGCACAAGATAGCAAATGAACCCCAGTGGGAGAGATTTTATACATAAAAGTCAAAGCAAAACCCCATAAAGAAAGTAACTATGTGTTTATACATTTCATAAAACAGAAGAATGTTCAAAGGAAAGTAAAATTAGCTTTCAAAATAGTTGCCTCTTGAACTGGACATCTGTTACATGAGTGTAAAATTACCTTGCATATTTTTATAAAGAATAATATTTTCACATTTACAGAAGGTAGTCTAGGTATAGCCAGTCTACACATATTGTTGTTGTTCTTTAACATTTTAAGAGTCATTGTAATTTCCAATTTGGGTATTTTCTGCAAAATTTTCCAGAAGCCTCTTTCCTAACTATTCAAAGAAGTACTCAGAAATTCTCCAATTCTAAGCATAATATTCCCATGTTGCTTGGTGTTAGAAAACAGATACACATTTTACCTACAAAATGGTATTCTCTTGTCAAGAATCGATCAGAAGTGATTAAATAACAAAAGCAGGAAAGAGAAGCTAGTGGCATAGTATAAAGACAGAATACAATAGGCAGAAATGAGTTCAGGAGGTCGAGGAATCCATCTCATAGCTATTGGCAATTTTCTAAATGAATGAGTAAGTATAGTACCACTGAATCCAATCAAGGTCTCCAAGATGAGGTCACTAGAAAAAGAAACTGTCTTACTCTAGTTCACTGCCTCAAACAAATGTCCGTCTTTCAAAATTAATACACTTTCATTTTTTGCATTATGAGCATTTTCACATTTAAAACAAAGTTAATATTTAAAACTGCATTTCAAACTCTCCTCCACTCACAAAGTGAAAAATAAAACCTTTAACATGTTATAAAGATCCATTATATGTGCCTAAGGATATGTGCATATTTGACATAATTCTACTTGTCTTTCTTATAAATCTTACATTTATCCCCATCTTATTTAAAGTCTATAAAATAAACGTCTCAATGGGATAGTATAAAAATGCTTTTGGAAATAGAGAATTAATGTTTGAACTGAGAAAAAGCATTTCTAGACAACATACAGGGAATTATTTTTGTAGTTCTAAACATTATTAGCTTTACAACTTGCCCTCATTCTTTGTTTCCCCCTCTCCTTTTTTTTTCTTTCAAGATATATTGTCCCTTTTAGTATGAATGAAAACTGGAGAACAATAACATCTCTTAGTACATGGAGTCAAGGACAGGAAGAGCCTAATCTTTAAGTATAACATGTAGAAAATGAGTGAATGAATGTATGAATGAATTCAATGCCGAGGATTTTACACTTTCGGCTACATTTATCAGTAATACTGGAAATCAAGAGAGTCTTGAAAAATTTCTACCAGAAAATGTAGCAAATTACCAAATTTGTAAAATGATAAAAGCTAAGTATAATCGATGCTGATTATGTTTTGAAAACCATATAGAAAGAATGCAATCTCATATAATTTTTCACAATGATTTACCATCTAACTTTTTGTTAGTTCCTAAATTCTGTTGCTAATAAAACCAATATAAAATATCTGATATGTCCCAACAATCACTAAGATATCATGTTAATTGTTCAACAGTGTATTCTTTTGGGTTTTTAAAAAGGCTCTAATTTTATAATATTACCAAAAGGTTAAAACATGCCAATCTAACACAAAATACGACAATATTTTGCTTATGTTTTTGGCATATCCATTCAGAAACAAAAGATACAACAGATGGATAATAGTTAATGTTGCCAATACACAAATTCACTTTAGAGAAACTGGGACAATACCATTGCATAGCAGTATAGTGCAATAAAAAGAAAATGGGTTTCTGTAGCTCTCTTAAAGGGGAGGGAATTTAAGGAACTAATACTAAACTTATAAAATACATTTTGAAGCTGAATAGTATCTGAAGAGAGCAACTTGAGTATTCAAGATTTTGCTAAATAATACGTCACCAAAATTAGAATATTTAATATGAAGGAAAATAAAAATATTAGTAGAATGTTCTAGGCATCTTCCTGAGGATTTTTATCTCACTTTTATGAGCAAATTTTCTTGATTAAAAAAAACCAGATTATTCTGAGAATCTAGATTATTTATAATATCCTTTCAGTAAAATTAGCTATTCATTACATAATTTGAAATAAACTAATAGCAAAGAACAGAAATGATATGTATGCAGTACTTGCTTTTACTGGGTAGTTTATACAGGTGAAGTTATTAAAATCTCTCAATCAACCCCAAATCTAAGTATTATAATTTCCACTTTACACACAAAAGAGTTAAAGATTCGGGCTAGAGTTAAATGATTTCCACAGGTAATGCAGTGAATTTCAGAACCAAGATTCAAACCTAAGTGTATTATATTCTAACATTTTATGGAATATGCTGTGTTGTTCTTCGATAAAGGACTATGTCTGGATATTTCAAGACAGTTTGAATGAGTATGAGAAAAACAAATTAGAAACTAAGAGCAGTGAAGAAACTATTATTAGAGTATATAGGGATGGGTTCCAGAGGCCTAACAAAAGGTTTGAACTTCATAGCAAATTGCTGTTGGTGAAATTAAAGCAAGGTCATATTGTACTAATCTTCTTGTTAGTCTTATAACCTCCACTAAATAGTAAACTCTATCATGGGGACAGAGACCAAGAGAATTCATCTTGGTTAATCTTCTCTCCCCATTGCCTAGTGCAGGACACTGGCTAAAACAAGGCATTCAATGAATTTCCAGGGAATGAACCAAACTGCAAGCACAGAAAGGCCATTGTCTGGAGAAATAAGTTTGGTGGTAAACAATCACAGAAAGGGTTTGCTTTCATTACGAAATTAGAGCCATTATGGCTGAGAAATGAATCCAAAGGAGCTTTAACACCAAGCTAGTCAAGAACTCAAGAGTCAGTCAAAGGACCATAAGGAGTAGGATGTAAAACAAGAGCAGAGGCCTGAGAAGTAACTCAGTATCCTAAAGAGACCTTAATTAAAGGAGAACTGGTGAAAAAGATTCAGAGGACATCACCTAATCACGCCTTTGGAATTTATGTTAAGAAACCATTGTTCTAAAAGAAATTACCTGCTTTTATGTAGATAAAACTTATCCAACATTATTTATTTTAATGACAATGCATCTTTCATAAAATAAATAGAAATTAATTCTTACTACAAAATCTATGGTGGTGTATAAGAAAGCCAAACCCTGTGGTCTGGTCTCAACCACGTGAGTGTGTCACCTTACTGCCGACTTGTGGCCACCTGACTGAAATTCAGGGGCAGACTCTGGAGAAAAAGAAATATTAGAAAACAGAATCTGTAAAGTAAAGCTTAAAAGCAAATCCTTTTTTCTATAGTTTATCAATAGGTTTTGCAGAATTGAGAGTAATACATGCATTTTGAAGAAGTTAAGTCCATAGACTTTTGACAGCTTATTACTTCCATCTAATATGACTTGGTGGGCTTACTAGTAATTATAGATCAATAAGAACAGTAATACAAACTTTTGTTTTTAAGATAATTATGTGATGACTGGTTTCATTTTAAAATAAAGTTTCAAGATCAAGTGGAAGTTTTCCTGAAACACTAACTGGATATATAAATATAAAACTTTCTAAATGTTTTTTCCAAGGTTAAAAAATAGGTTTGAATAATTGTTCAATAGCATTTCAAAAAATAAAATAGATAAAAATAGTACCATACTTAACATTCAACCCTGTATACAAATTTAAAGATGACTGTGATGTCTTTGCTCCCTTTATATGTAACACACTTTGCCAGAAATTCTATGTTTTAGAAATTAAGTTGGCTTCACATTTCTGAAGTGGGTAAACTGCTAGACACTGACACTTTAGTTTGAATTAGCATTATATGATTGTTTTCCCCTTAAGAATTTAATAAGATATATCTAATATGACTAAATGGAGGTTTTGATGAGGACAGGAACATAGATCCCAGTATCATACCAATCTTCTCTGGGTTAGATATTCCTAGGTAGGATGCTGCACTTTGGGACTTTTGGGTAACTAAAGGGAAACCCCAGACAAATACAGGGAGTTAATACCAGAATGTAAGCAAAAAAGCAAGACAAGATGGATGAATATTTAGATAAAATTTACTTTTTACTTGCTATTTTGCCTAAGAATTGCCTTGCCTGTCCAGCAATGTTTATCTCTGAAATAACCTCTTATCTCTGAGCTCTCACAAACAATTTTTGCCAGGGGGCTAAAATATAACTTTATATTAGGAAAAAGAACCAAATGCTCCTCACAACACCAATTCATCACCCAGAAAATATGGAGATAATTCCAATTTTAAAAGCTTTTTAAAGCATACATCAAACAAAAAATGAACTAAAGCGACAATATATCACACACTTTTAAACCACAGAAATAAGAAAATTCATGAGGTAAGCAAACTAATTGTTGAAAACAATTTTAAAACAGTAAGTCATGCCTTTCTCACTGCCTTAGAAAAAAATGCTAAATAATAATATAACCAGAAACTCAGGTTTCCTTTTGGTATTCATCATTTTAAGTGTAAATCATTCATATTTCCATTTATTGTCTGAAATTAGCAAAACACAACTTTTTTCAAATTCTGCATTATTCTGGGAAAACACAGTCCAATATTTATGACCAGAGGTCCTTAGAAAAATGATTGGGCCGAGAAAGAAGCTTAACATAATTTTAAAAATGACTTGACATAAACACTGGATTTGGGGATAAACTAAGATTTTTTGGACACTTAAAAGTATACCAATTTCAAAGCTGGTTTATGCCAACAATACTTATGTAGGCAAACTAGAAATTGCCATCTCCTTTTTTTTTTCAGAGGCCTTTTCTTCCTTTGGTTGAAAGAAAAATTACCCTCTGTTAACTCTGAGATCCTTTGGGAAAGAATATCCTAGCCTTTCCTTGAAAGTCTTCCCACCTCTACTGTCCAGCTAAAACAAAGCTTGTTTCTTCCTCCCTACTGGTAAACTCTTATCAGCTTGTATAGGAGGGAAAGAAACAAATACTGTACCTGGAGAGTGAAAGGTACATGACTTTACCAGCGAGTGCTTTCTTGAGATAAGATGAAATGGGGAAAGCACTTTCAAATATAACGTATAATGTACAACGGGAAGGCTAAACTAAAGGAAGAGAGGATGGTTTTGTGAGCTCGGTAGGGCTTGCAACAGAAAAGAATACTGGAAAGTGACACATTACTACTCCCTAAAGAGACGTTGATTACACACACACACACACACACACACACACACACACATCGTTACTTATAAGCACCCAGTAAGATATTTCAACTCCAGTTCTCGTCTTCTTACAGCTGGTTAAGTGTACCCTCTCCTCACCTCAGTCCGAGCACTAGGAAAAAAAAAAAGAAAACGAAAAAGAAAAGTTATTTAGTCCAGCAATGCAAGGTCTTTGGGCTTCTCATTCAACATCTCTCTATACTTTGGTCCCCAGGGGGAATTGCAAACCTTTATCTCCTGGTCTTCAGCGGTTCCTATCAGCTCAGTAGGGAAGGGGGGCAAGTGGGACAATCCTGAAGGAAAAAGGAGTCACCCCCGCGTCCAAAAGTATTGGAAGTGCTCGCTCGTATCTGCTTGTGGTCCGTGCTGGGGCTCCGCCGCCGCCCCTCAGTGAAGTCCGCCAAGTTTAAAGTGAAACAAAGATGGAAGCACTCTCTCTCTCTGTTTCTCAGAGAGTCCCTGAACTTATTTCGCCGCAGGTTTTTGCCCCGGACTTTTCGGAAACCTCATTTTTTCACTTCAGGGGACAAAAAGCCACAGGGGAAGCGCTGATGGTTTTAGTGGAGAGACTCCTGCCCTGCAGTGGTGTCCGCTGATGTATTTGTCCGCGGTGTCCCTCTGGTTTATTTTTCTGAGGTGTCGGAGGTGTCGCCACGCAGACCCCATGCTGCGCGAGTTTGCCACCAGCTCTCGAACTCTGATTGTCCGGCGCCACCCGGGCTCCGCGGAACTCGCCCCAGAGCCCCGGACCCGGTGCCGCCAGCGGACCTGGAAGGAGGAGGCGCAGCAGGAACTGCGGCCCCTGAGCCGAGCTCCTTCGGAACAAAGCCTCCGGAAGAGTTGCGCGGATTCCTAAACCCCGGATTGGACCTGGAGCCCGGTGGGCGTAGAGGGGAAGAAGAGGAAGGAGGAGACGCGAGAGCACTTTCCACCTCAAGCGCCAACAGCCCTCGCATCCTCTCCTGAAAGAGGCAGCTGGTGGGTCCTGCCTACGCGTGGGTGCATGTGTACGCGCTTGGGAGAGCCCGTGGGTGTGTTCGGGTGTGAGCGCGTCTGGGCACTCGCAGGGCAACGCTGAAGCCTGGGAGAGCTCTATTGGTAGCCAAATTCGAGAACGCCCTATCCTACGAGGCCACTAGCACGTGGCTTTGACAAGTAGGCCTGGAAGAGGCCCTCATTAGCCAGCTTCCTTCGGCAACTCCCAACTCTTCCATTCTCTTTGGGTTCAGACTGGTTTGGGGCCAGCAGAGATCCGAGCTGAGAGGGAGTTGCTCGCTGGGGCCGAAGACCAAGTGCTGGTGAACCGGTTAAAGAGAAGTGACAGGATTTCCAGGCTCAGGAGATAGGAACAGCTGATTTCACTCGGGGTTCCCGGGAGGAAGCCTTTTTCCGAGTTGGAGGGAGGGTAGGGTCGAGGAGAGTAATTCTAGGATTTGTGGCGAGAAAAGTCGACCTCCGCCGGCGGGGCCCTGTCTTGCTTTCTCCCCCTCCCTCTTCTCTTTCCTGCTTCAGACCTGTTCCCTGTCCCAGTAACCTTAGTGGCTTGTGACGACTATTGTGTTTACTTTCTGCCCTTGACATACTAATATGTGACCAACTGCAGTCCTCGTAATGTCTGATGCTCAACTGAGTTGATTCTCAAATATAATATTCTTTTCAGCTTTTGCGCCCATCCGATTAGTAAGTAAACTACCACCTACTACTAAGGAGACGCTGGAAACGAGTCGCAGGCGACTGAGACCCCTAGATCAGCAGCCCTCCATCTCAGATATTCCTGGCGGCTTATAGCTAATGACTTTTCCCTGTGCCATAAGCAGTCACAGCCTGATCCGGTGACACTCCTTTACCCCGTAACCGTGGGGCAGGGGGCGGTCAGCAAGTCCCGCCTTCGCAAGAGACTGGGGACGCCCCTGAAGTTCGCCTTCATGCTCCAGATTTTCTGCTTTCTCCCCTCCCCCTGCCTGCAACGCCCCCGCACCTCGCCTGCCCCGGGCTTTGCCGACGCCTGGCTGGCCCTTTACTCCAGCCCTGGGTAAATCAGTCCGGAACACGCCAGGCTCCGAGGCGCGGAGGGCGGCGTGGCGGCCCCGGCGGGGGTCTCGCCTAGACTCCCGGAGTCTCGGCGGCGCGGCAGCTCCTGTCACTGCGGCGAGGGCCGGGCTCACGGCCGCACGCCCCGCCGCCGCCACCGCCTCCATGCTGCAGCGCGGGGCGCAGTTCCTCCCGGCCCGGCGGCTGCCGTCGTCCGAACACGCCGGCGCGGGAAACCCGGAAGCCGCGCCCGCCCGGGCCGCAACCGCAGCGCGGGAGACGGGCCGCCAGCCCCTCGCTTGAGCCGCGGGCTCGCCCGAAAGCCGCGGGCAGCGGGCGGGGCACTGTGCAGTGGCGCGTAGGGAGACCGCCGATGTGTGCAGAGCGGCCCGTACTGAGGACTCTGTGTGAGTGCGTGCGGGGGTGCGTGTGTTTGCGCGTGTTTTTCCTTCTTCCCTCAAGGATGGCAATGGCTTGCAGCTGGCTGCTCCCTTAGGATTTTAGAGTTTGTGGAGCTCTAGGTTGTGAGCACAAACCACCCATATAATCCATTTTGCACGGTCGGTTTATATCAGGAGAAAAAAAGCGCAACTGGACGGGGGTGGGGTAGGCCAAGGAAACCTTCTGGAAATACAAACACGCACGCATAACACTCGTAAGAGAGAGGAAGAATGAAAGACCTGGGAAGATGTCTGTAACCTTCCTGCTGGCCCTTCCATTTTTCCGGAAAGATTCTGGATCGTTTCTACCTTTTGAAGTCATCTTGGCATCTATTTTTTTGTAAGCTCTCTCCAGCTTAGTAGCGTGCGTGAAGGCGTGTGTGTATGTGTGCGCGCGCTTATCTGATGCATTTGACTGTCTTTTATACAACTGCCCAGAAGCAAATGTGTTAACTCGGCAGTGCCCCTCGATGCTTGGCTTCTCGCAGAGCGCGGAGGACGCCCAGACCCATTTTCCAGTCTGGATTCGGAAGGGCTGCTCAGCTTTGGACCCTTGTGTGTGGATCGCTTTACCCAGAGGCTTGGAAAGCGCCAGTATTAACCTGCTTCCAGGTACATCACAAGGTCACCAGAGGGTCTTGCAGCCGTCTTGTTTCTGTGAATCTAGACTTTCCTGTCTTGGCCCGAAGGATATTTACGTTTCGGTCGACATAATTTGAAGCCAAAAGTTCAGCCTGTCGAGCTGGTTTCTGCACAATCAAGGTAACAAGAATTGCCTTTCAAACTGCTTAACAAAACCCCCGACTCTTCGACTCTTCCTTGCTGGTTCCTGGCTCTTGCCTCCCCACCAGAATGTCACCAGCTCTTGAATTACGTGGATTTGGGTTGGAGGAGAACTTGAAGGAAACGTGATAGAACCGCTATGCCAGACCACTCTCTTTGCTTCCCGTGGTCCGGTGGGCATCGAAGCCGATCGTGAGAAGGACCAGTCCCCTCCTTGCTTTTCCTTCCCCGTGCTGTACTGGGTGTGTGTGTGTGTGTGTGTGCAAGTGTGAATGCGAGTGCGCGCGCGCCTGTCTGCGAGTGTGTGTGTTTGAGTGTGTTTCTGTGTGTGCGTGCGCGGCCGCCCTGCCTCTGCCCGATCCCTGGGTGCAGAAACGCGGGTTTCATGGGGCGATCGCCGCGGATCCCCCGCCCAGCGCGACCTGCGGGCAACGGCGGCAGTGGCAGGAGCCGCCTCTCGGACTCCCTAGGATGCGGGTGCTGAGCTATGGCAAAGGGCAGCGAAGTGACGAGCGAGACCCGCGTACGACTGTGAAAGCCACCTGGAAACACCTTGCCGGGATTGTACCTGCGGGCAGAAAGTCTTCCTACGACCGTCTTTCCTCTAGAGGCACCAGGTAACAAGCAGACGACTTCCCGCCTCACCCAGTTTCCTTCTGATCTTATTTCTAGTGTCTTATCTGCATTGCAGGCTACTTTACTTATTAATGTTTTGAAAATCATTGAGAAGGGCTGGGTATTCAAGGGCGCTCTGTGATGTAATATAATTTCTAGTAGGTGGAATATAAATCTATACCTGAGCATTTAATCTAGCAGTGAAAGCTAAGAAAATATGGATACGCTCCACCTTAAGTGATGGTTTTGGAAGCTAGGCGTGTTGAACCTGTCTGAAGATGCCAGAGATTAAAGTCCCGTGTTTTCTTCAGGCTATGGTTGCCACGGACCATTTGGTATCCAACCCTCCCCAGATTGTGGAGTGTGAGAGGGTGTTTGGTTCCCACCCATCGTTTCAGGCAGGGATCACTTTGACCCTTCTCTACCTCTGGTGCCAGGTTGTTTTCCTGATTGTCGACGAGCTTGCCAGATCCTTTAGTAGTTGTATATTACGCATCTGGAGACTTTAATTCGAAATAGAGTTTTCTTGGAACTTGCTTTGAGTGGAAGGGAATTCATTGTCACGGGTGTATGTGTTGAGATATGGTGTTTAACTGCCAGGGTTTGCTTTTATGTAGCAAAATTGATCCATATCTAGAGGAGCGCTGCTAAAACCACAACCTCCGTCCCCAGCTGCATTGTCTCGCTTGTGGAGAGGGGCTTGTACGCTCGTGGCTTGTTTTTATTTTGTTCTGCTTTTTTTTTTTTTTTTTTTTTTGGTTTGTCTCTGTATAATGTGTATTTTGAAAATTCTTGCCAGTGCCTTGATTTACAAGGAGTAGGGTGGATTTGCGACTGCCTAATTAACATATTGGGTCTGACATGTTAAAAATGGAGATTCCCACAGCCGGCTGAGGCAGAACAAATTTAGTGAACTTCCAAAGCCCCTTACCCTCGCACCTTATTTCTCTCATTTCCTATCCCATCACCTCTGCGTCCCCTGCAGAAAATTTCTCTCCCTTCTCGAGGGCATTAGGATTAAGAAGATAAAGCACTTCCAAAGTAGTCTCCTCAATGTTTTATTAGACAGTGAAGGCGGTCTGAATAATTCAGCTAGGGAATGCTCGTTTGTCTCCCGCCTTCGGGAGCTGCCTGCTCGCTGCACTCAACCGAGGGTTTGGCTCAGCCGAGCGCACGGTGCCCTGCTCCTGGAAGCAGTGACTGGGACTGCTCCGGGGGTTTCTCTTTGCTGAAGCCGCTTGGAAAGTGGAGGGGCGCTGCCTGCTTTTCCTCCGCGCGCTGCATTTTTAAAATAGATATCCATATGATGGTATTTGCAGACTACAAGCCGGTCGCTAGCTAGCTGCTGTCGCTGTCCCTGCGCCTTGATGTCCCCGACTCCTCTGGAGATTGGGCTCGGCTGCTGCTGCAGCCCTCGCAGGCTGGTGGTGCTACAAGGCCGTGTTTGCAGCGGGCTTGGGGGCTGGGCACCGCCACTGCAGCTGCCAGGCCCGCGTTGACACTTTCTTGGGGCCGGGCGGGAGAGCTCAGCGGGCCCCCTGGCAGACAGCGGGCGCATCATGGCAGAGGTGGCCGCCTGGATTTGAGACGGAGGAGGTGGAGAGACACGCGTGGGGGGGCAGTGAGGTCCTGCCCGACTTCCTGCGCCTGCAGCCCCCTCTCCCTGCTTCGTAAATGAATATTCAAGTACATAGAAGGAAAGCTGGCTGGCTGCAAAAATGCCTTGATATTCAGATACTGCATGATTTCTCAGGATTCAAAACCTGAAACGAAGTGCGTTTTTCCTAGGCCTCCATTTGTTCCTCTCTTCTCTCCCCTCTTGCTCTCCTGGATTTAATCAGGTCATTTCTACTCCTGTTTTACCTCCAGTTGAAATACCACTGGAAAGACTGCTACCTACCCCCACCCCAACTCCAATAAACACGAAGGAGTTGAAGGCCACTCTTTAGGCAGATTTGCTCTGTAACTTTGAGCTCTAGGGAGAGCCAAGAAGGGATAGGCAGTATAACTCGACTTTAACAGAAAAGCAGGTCCCCCCTCTACTTTCTGAAGACTCAGAAAGAAAAGGGTACTGCCTGCATACATACAGACTAAAAATAAGTGGGAATTTGGGAGGAATTAGGTGAGGATTTTTCTTTTCTTTCATCTTTTCCTTTTTCTCTTTTAGTGAATTTATTTGTATTTCTCCTATCGCTCAGAAAATCGTAGTCAGCAAATTGATTTGTGTATACTAAAAATCTGACAGAGATACCTTTTTGTCTCCCAGATTTCTTCAGAATGTTACTACAACAGAAACTATAGCATACTCATAATATTTGTTAGCAAATAAGGCATCCCTGTTTAGAGGGTGCCCAAGAAGGACGGGATACTGGTGGAGAATATTAGTACTTGGGAAAATTTTGTGTTTTCTCCATGTCCCTCCTCATTTCATTTCACCCTGGCCTTTTCTCATTAAGGATTCAGTCCTTTGCAGGTTAAGTCTTGTCCTTGTGCCCTCATCCTCCGGGAAGGTTGAAACACATGTATTAACTGGATGTTGAGTGATCAGATGCCTAAACATAGATTGTGGTGTGATTCATGTTTAAAAATGCCATTCATTGGTGCAGACTGGAGGTAGGTGAAATGTGAGACCCAGATAGTCCCCCTAGCATAGAGTTTCACGTATAGAAGTTCCTTAAGAAATGGAGCTTTCTGCCTCCCTTCTCTTCTCTCTTGTCTGGAGAGACAGAGAGGTGTAAGCCAGTTTGAGGATCTGAGTCCGCTGCCCTTGGTCAGCGTTGTACTTAGAGCTGGCTTGACTCACTAATAGGTCAAGCCTATTGGGTCTTGATAGAAAATTTCCTAGAAAAACCTTCCTTCCTTGTCAGCCCTCTTAGGGTCACTAACAAGAGGGGCAGAACAATAGGAAAGCTAGGATACCCATGGAAACAGATGTGAGCATATAGGCAGGCGGAAAGAAGTTGTCATTTAGCTCCTGTCCTCGAGACCATTCCTTTTTGTCATTTTTTCACTTTCTCTTTTCAAGAGGAGAATGACCTTGAGCAACACCAGTCTTCTGTGCTTCACATACCTCTTTTCCTCCCTCAAACATGTGATGTATATATGAACACACACACATACATACATACACACACACCTCAGTTTTGAAATGAGATTCTTGTGCTTGTGTGTTTTGGGAAGGGTTCATCAAATATATCTCTTGATTGATACCAGCCAGAGGTGATTTTCTTTCTTTTTCCATAAGAGTATATAGCAAGAGCTGTGGTCACTTGAGGCAAAATTACCCCACCCTTATCCCCTCTTCCAGTATTTTTATCTCGTCTGTCATTCAGTGTATTCTTGGTATTAAAGCAGTGTCTGATTATGGCACTGGTGTTTAAATGACCATCATATGTTATAACTGCCTTTCATCTTTTCATGAAGACGTAAGTTTCTTTTTGTGCATTTAAACCAGTGTTCTGTTTCCTCTTGCTGCTTGAAGCACTTTAGACTTCCTAGTTTTTTTTTTTTTTTTTTAACATCTTATTGGAGTATAATTGCTTTACAATGGTGTGTTAGTTTCTGCTTTATAACAAAGTGAATCAGTTATACATATACATAAGTTCCCATATCTCTTCCCTCTTGCGTCTCCCTCCCTCCCACCCTCCCTATCCCACCCCTCTAGGTGGTCACAAAGCACCAAGCTGATCTCCCTGTGCTATGCGGCTGCTTCCCACTAGCTATCTATTTTACATTTGGTAGTGTATATATTAGACTTCCTAGTTTTGCTGAGTTTTCTAGCTGGTGAAATTAGGATCTTGCTTTCTGCTGATACTATTGCTGTGTTGTTATGTGGTTGGGATGAAATGCCTGCAGATTTCTAACAGTGTTCCTGCCTCTACGTAAAACTACTACATCATAGTTCTATATCATAACTATCCAGTTATTTTAAGGGAAATTTGCTATAAATAAGATTGCTAAATATTTTTGCCAATTTTAAGGTTGGAAGAAGAAAGCTACTTGAAAGTTTCTGATGGCTTAACTGGCTAATCTACTGACTCATTCCAGTGAATTTTATTTTCTGTTTACTGAGAAATGTAATATACTGGCATTACTTTCAGAGTTTTGTGTATAGTATAAATGGTTCTGAGTTTTATGTTTCATTGAAGAGTATATAAATTCAGGCCTTTTAATAGACGTGATTGTGACCCCCTAGGATACATGACTAACTGATAATTTTGCTAAATCATTCCACTGACACACATGTGCATAGCTCTGCCTTGTTCAATAAACCTTGAGAGTGAGGACTAATCTTATATTTCTACAGCCCACATTTTTATTCCTGTGGCATCCTCAATCATTGAGGACTATTTAAAATCTAAGGCGGTGTAATTTGTCCATTACATGTGTGTTCATGGTGAAATTAAGAAGTATTATGTTATAACGTATTGAAGCTATTCTGGTTAGAGGTGTACCATTTTTATTATGCTCTATCAACATAAATTATATGTTATTATGAAAATTCCTGTTTTATGTAAGTATAACAAGAGCTAGAAAAAATAAAGAATTTAATTCAGATATAGTGCTGTTTTTTAAGCTTTTTCATCTTAGTGTTCTGATGGATTCTATTCTGACAGAATGCTTTTTACTGATCTATGATATAATTTAATACTAATTATGAAGATGGTTAACAAGAGATAGAAAATTACAAAGGAATTACATGGTTATATAAATGCTCTATCACTTTACTGATACCAAGTAAGTCACACGAAAAGGCTTTTTTATTTAAACTACAAACTACATCCGTAAGGTTTCTCAGAAATTGGCTTTGATAGCCTATGTTTATTAAGTTACAAACTTGGTCACATTGGGAGGAAAATGCCAATTGACCAATTTAAGTGTTCCTAGAAAATATACCTTTTAATAAAATCTGTCTAATTGTAAACCTCATGCTTTTCTTCTTTTCTTCGTAGGAGCATATATGTAATTTATTGCTTTTTAAAAAGCTTCCAATGAAATATTTTGAAATTGGTGTTATTACAATCCTTATGAAGAACAATTACAGAATTACCACTGAATGTTGAATCTATTTTAGATTTTGTAACAAAAAAAAGCTCCTGAAAAGAAGTAACAAGATACAAGAATAAAGTTGTAGGATCCTTTCCCCAGCTCTGCCAGTGTTTCTGAATTCTTAGAAAAAGAACAAAAGAAAACACCAATTAGTTCAATAGATACTCAATTAGAACTAGTACACTTAATCAAGAGATAGAAGCCAAAACAATGCTGTTTACATTACTGTATTTTCACTTTGCCCTTTGCAGCTCTTTTAAGGAAATGCTAAAGACACCTAAATGACATATATTAGTTGCTCTCCGGATTCTGTCACCCATGTTGACTTCTCATTTCCTGTCTTGAAGTAGTCATGAATCTTAGTGGTATCACTTCCAAAGTGATGTTTGCATTAAATGATTTACTAGTGGAAACATATCAACTCTGTAACCATGAAAACTAACTTTCTTGTATCTTCTTTGGAAGTAAAGGCTGTGGTGTTTTCTCAGTAATTAGCTCTTTTTGTTATTTTTTCCCATGGTGTAAAAGTTAGGTTACCAAGTGATTTATGTGCACTGGTCTTATTAGTGCTAAAGCATTTGTATAGCAGCGTTAAAACACATATACTTTATAGGGCAACATTGAACACTGAATTGAGTACTCAGGACATATGCTTTATTCTACATGGATAGAGTTATCATTATATCACTAATATTCACTAATATATCACTAGTATTCACGTATATTTTAATTTGAAATGCCTCACTTAATAGAAATGTGCCTATCTTTAAATTGAAAATTTGGGGTTATTTATAGGAATTGTGTAGTACATTTGCCTTGTATTGAATCTTCAAATGTCAGGCACTTTGACAACACGTAACTAGACATTGGATGCTGACCTCAAGAAACTTATTTTCTTAGTAACATGAAAGATATAAACGAGTGTATAGCTTGAAACTAACTGGTATTTTAAAATTCTGTTTTGATATTTTATGCTTTGTAGTAGGGAAGACAGAGGAAATCAGGAAACCGTAACTGTGTTTTGTGGACAATGGTATTGCACTGTGGTTAGAAGCATGAACTTTGGGATTTCACATACCTGTGTCTCAGACCTGTATAACCTTGAGCGAGTCTTATAGCCTATCTGAGTCTTAGTGTCCTCACTTATAAAATGAAGCTAATAATAAAAGACACTTAGCTGTAGTCATCATCATCATCTCCATCATCATCATCATTATCATCTCATCATTAGCTATCATGAGGGTAAAGGAGAAAACTAAAGGAAGTAGTAATTGAATGACTTCAAAGCCTATTCTTGGGGCCATAGATGCACAGGATTCCAGGGAATGCTAAAGGTCATCCAAACCAGGGGTCGTGCAGTCTAGTGTCCTCAGAGATCAAGCAGAAGATGTAAAGCAGGAAATCTGGCTGGCTTTAAGAAATTGTAGGCTGTAGGATCTCTGTTATACTGGAGACTGCCTGACTTACCCAAGACATTCAAATTTAAATTCATTTTAACTCCTGATGAGTCCGGCATTATGAAACTTCTGAGTTATTCTGACATCCATTCAATCTTAAATTTTTTGGAAAGCATTCCTGTCATGTGGTCATCTTGACTCAGCTTGGGTACCTTCAGTGATTCCAAAAATTACTCCATATAAAGTAGATTATTCCATTTTTGTATAGTCTTATCGTAAAATTCCTTTTTGGGATTGAGCCCAAAATCGGTATCCTGTGGCTTCTAATTAATTTTAATATGGGAGGAGAGACACACAATAAGTCTAATTCCCAGTAACAGTACCTCAAATATTTAAACTGTCACTCGAAATCCCCAACCAGCAATTGCTCTGCTTATGATTAAACATAACTTGACC